>NC_060277.1:77180208-77379101 GCF_021613505.1 Equus quagga | reverse complement strand
TGGATGGATGGGTGGATGGATGGATGGATGGATGGATGGGTGGGTGGATGGATAGATAGATGAGTGGATAGTTGAGTGGATAGATAGATACCAGTAAGGGTTTGTTGGTCAGCAAGAGAAGCTGACCCTGGCTAAATTAAGCAAAAAGGATTATATTAAAAGGATATCAGGGGCTCAGATAATCAATAGTCCTGGCAGGGCTTTAATTATGTGACCACTGAATGAGGATTTCCTATACCAAATATGGTACTAGGCTAGAACCTAGTTAGAGAGGTGGGACACACACAGGCACCATGCATGCATACACACTGCACACAGATGCACACACAGAAATGCTGGAAAACCAGGCTGAGACAAGGCAGGAATTGAGAAACGGCAGGGTTATAAGGTGGCAATAATTACCTCTCAGTCAGATCAGGGTCCTGTCCCAGGAATGAACACCAGGCATTTTTCATGCCCAGACCTGACTCCATTCAGGTCAAAGTCCTGGAGAGAGAATCCAGTTGACGTAGCTTGGGTCACATGTCCCTTGATGCCTAAGTCCTCTAAGCACGCATAGGGAGGCACAAGTAACTTCCCAAAAGGAAATGAAGATACTGTGGCTAAAAGAAGAGGAAATGGCTGCTGGATGCTCAGTGTCTCACCACCATCCCCAACAGAGAGAATGGATGAGTCCTTAGTCCCTGGAGGCAGGCCCCGTGACTTGTGTCTTTGTTGGCCCCCTGTCACTCATCCCCTTAATGCCTCTACTCACCCTTCATTCTCCCCTACCAGGCCTGCCCTCTGCCTCTCCTCCACGTCTGGGCACCTGCCTCTCACAAAGCACAGTCACGTTCTACCCCCTTTAAGAAGCCTTTGCAGCTTCCCAAGCCCACGCTGGTTGCTCTTTTCCCTGAACTCCAATTGCCCTTGCCATCAGCAAGCACCAGAATTATCCTTAACTACAGGCTGTTTGCTGCTTCACCTTCAGGCTCTGGACTCGAAGTTCCCCTGGAAGCAGAAGGCTTGTCAAACTTGCCTTATATTCCTCACGGTCCTAGCACAGGGTTGGGTTCAGAGTCAGTGACCGATGAACGCGTGCTGATCAATTACCAATGAGGGCGTGTGGCATAGAATCGTCAGCTGTATGACCATCTCTTAGAAATGATGCAAGCCAACATCCTTTGAGAGTTGAGTCAACCGGGACCGCAAGAGCTGAATTATCCCAAGTTGCACAACTAGTTAGAGACAATTCTAGGCCTGGAACTCGGCTCTTATTATTCCTAATCTAAACCAGCACTCCTTGCTACCACAGGGTGTGTGTGTGTATGTGTGTGTGTGCATGTATGTGTGTGTGTCCCACCTTTCTAAGTAGGTTTGAGCCCGGTACCATACTCGGCATAGTAAATCCTCAGTCAATGGTTGTTTAATTAATTAAACAACATCTTGCCAGGATGGCACCATTGTGTTCTTTTTCTTGTTTCTGCCCTCTCCTTGCCCTAGCTTCTGCCCACTTTAAGACCCTTTACTCAGTGAGCAGCCGAGAAGTGTTGATTGATTACCTGTAAAACTTCATTTCTTTTGAGAGTCAATGCATTTCAAAAAGTGGACAATTTGTCGCACCCGGACAGAATCAACCGAATCCTTGTGTTGCTGAATTCACTCTGAGCAGTGCCCTTGTCAACCACCCCGCCTCGCTCCACCATTCTGTGCTACTCAAAAAATTATCTGGCGTACTGGAAATAAAGTCCCAGGGAGCGAACGTTTTGACAAGGTAATGGTGCCCTGCCTTTCTCGACGTTTGCGAGGGAGTCGGAGTCCATTATAATGTCACAATGGCGCACGCCATTGCCATCTCATTGAATAATTAAAAAGCGGTTTAATCATAGCGATCATCCTCTTAGTGTCTGGTTCCAGATGTCAGGGAAGCATGTTGAAGGAGGCAGCCATGGGTGTGCAGGCGGAGGACAAGTCTGGGTCAGAACCAAGACCTCTGGGTGACGGGTGCTGCCAGAAGGGCTGCCGCTCGGGGGATGGGAAGGCAGCTCCTGACCCCTGCAGGGCCTCCACCAAACAAAAGAAAAAAGAGAAACAAAAAGGTCTTCTACTCTCTTTTGTTTCTTTGAACTAAATGCAAGAGCGGACTTTCTCTCCAATCTAAATGAAAAACCGAGAGTTGGTTGTTTTTCATTAATCACAAGTTAGTTTGTGCAGGAAAGGAACTTAATTTTCATTCTTTCATAAGGCAGCTATTTATCAAACGCCTGCTCTGAGTCGGTCATTGTTCTCGGTGCTGTGGATCTGGGGGACAGAAGGACAGACCAGGCTCCTGCTCCTATGGGGCTTAAGTTCTAGAGCAGTGCTGTGCCTACTACTAAAACGAGTGGCCGGGTGATGATGCTAAGTTATACGGTCGGGCTAGGCCTTTCTAGAGAGCCGCGTTGTTGGCAAGGAGCCAAACGTGTGAAGTTCCCTGGGAGAGCGCTCCTGGCAGAGAAATTAGTGAAAAGGCTTCGGGTGGGAACTGTGTGCTCAGGGACCAGCAAGAGGACCACCATGGGGCAGGAGGCAAGAGGGGAGTGGGGCCAGGTGGGTTTCCCAGGATTCTCAGGTCAGGAGTTTGGATTCCAGTCTCCGTGTGGTGGGAAGCACGTGATGAGCTAAAGCAGAGGAACAGTAGGCTTTGATCTCTTGACTGCTGATCAGGCACCTGTCCTGGAAAATGGCTACCTCGTCAGGAGTGGGGTGAGATGGGAGAAGTATCCATTGCCCGCACAATCGCCCCTATTGTATACGTTATGAGAAGTGCTGGAGGCCTGGAAGGGAGGCTCAGCGGTGAAGTGGTTCCAAGCACGAGTTCAGAGTCAGGCAGCTTGCGTTTGATTCCCACCTCCACTCATTACTAGCTGTGTGACTTTGGGCAGGTTACTTGGCCTCTCTGTGCCTCAGTGTCCTCATCTGTAATGTGAGGAGAATAATCATGCCTGCTTCATAGGGTCACTGTGAGTGTTGAGTCGGGGTGATACATGCAAAGCACTTAGAACCATGCCGTGCACACTGTTGATCCATGGTAGCCAGGCATTCATCTCTGGGCCCCGGCAAGAGCTGCTACTGAAGTGCCCGCAGTGTGCCAGGCACCAGGCTGAGTGCTTTTCACATCTCTTCGTGGTGGTGACAATATAGTTCATGAAGTGTTTTACAAACGCCTGGCATACACCCTGTGCCTCTTATTGGATTTATTCCATTCCAATTATCTCATTCAATCATCACACTAACATTGTGAGATGAGCTTTATAGATGCAGAAAGACAGGCCCAGAGTGATTCAGTCACTTGTCCAAGGTCACACAGCGGGCGGGAGGCAGAGCAGGATGCTAGCCCAAAGCTCTTGCCCTTCCTCTGCTCACCGTGTCTTCTTCTTTCCCAGGCTCCCTGTCGTGCAGCTTGGGGACCTATTGCTCCTCAGCTGGTGTCACTTAAGACTCACCTTCTATCCATGCAGTGCCTTCCTCTGTCCCAGGTAGAGAATGAGTGTAGAAAGGAAGCCTGCGATGTGCTATATGAACTCCACGTAGGCGAAGTGGGGAAAGGCAGGGTCGCACAGCAGGCAGACCCCACTGTCATACACCGGATCTGTGCAGCCCAGTGCATCCAGGCTGGGCGACGGGCGTGTTTGCTCCTGCCGCAGAGCGACTGCCGACTCTGAAATGCTCCTTTGCTGAAGGCCAGAGCCTGGGCAGAACAGGAGCAGGTGGCAGCCTGGTGTTCACTGGGCCAGAGAGGGGAGGCCCCCCCCCAGAGAACATCTAGGCCGGGGGGTGTCAACCCAGCTTCCCCAGAAGTGCCTGACGGGAGGACCGGCTGGGCCTCAGCCTGTGTGCGGTCAGGGCTCCAGCCCCACTCTGCCCCAGCTCAGCTCCAGCCACAGCCTTCCTGCTTTCGTCTACTTCACATGGCGGATTTACACCCAAGATTTCCTTTGGAGAAAATGGGTTACTAGCCAAAGCACAAAAAGCCAACTATTGCAGCTTACAGATAAGCCTGTGGACTCATGGCCCGCACCCACAGCACATAGTCCACGAGTGGTCAGTGGTCCTTCAGGATGTGCATTATCTTCACGGCTCAGAGGGACAGCGGGTGGGGTGCGTAGAATAAACACACTTCACCGGACACCTGCCACTGCGGAGGACACAGCCGCCCGCTCTGTACCCAGGTGGTATCTTTATGAATAAGTAAATACAAGGCACTCAGCTGGGGCGGGAGACACCCAGATGAATAACCAACAGATGCCCTTCCCTCAGGGAGCTCACAGTCCAGTGAAACAAGCAGCAGCATCATTACATTCCCCTTAACAGCTCATTTACAGAGCAAACAGCCGTGCAGTTCTTCAGAGTCCTCCTGAGTCTCCCGCGTTAGCCTCCGGCACCACCTGCCTGGCCGAGACCTGGGCGTCCATCCCTCATGACAGGCAGCCTGCAACTCTCCCTCCAGCCGCTTCTGCCCCGCACGTCGGGAGGGCTTCCTCCTGGATTCTGATCCTGCTTTCCCTCTCGTGGTTCTTTTCCCTCTAGCGCCCAGCACAATGTGTAATCACATATGCATTTGTGTATTATTTGTGTAATGTCTGTCCGGGGGCAGGGACCGTCTGTTGTACTCACTCTGTTCAACCAGAGTCTGGCAGACTATCTGCCCCATTACTGGACACAGATTAACTTTAAATAAATGAATAATCCTTTGGGAGATTGTGATAGGTAAGTTTAGAAGGTGGCTGAGGTTCAGAATATGGAGGGGCCTTGAATGACAGGCTGAGAAATTCCTACTATAGGGCATTTGAGCAGCTACAGATTTTTCACCTCCTTCCTTCCTTCCATCTTTCCTCCCCCTTCCCTTCTTTCCTCCTCCTTTGTCTCCCTGCTTCTATTCATAGAAAGATAAGAAAGGGAAAGAGACCCTCGGGGAGTGCAGAGGGCCAGGGAATTTGGCAGCAGGCAGGTGAGTCTGGGTGAACCTGTTCCGGGGGCTGGGCGGTCAGTCCCAGAGGTCTTTTGCAGCAGGCTTTGGGAGGGCCAGACGCTTCCACGGCTCAGCGGAGCCCACATGGACTCGCAGGCCAGTTCCTGGCACAGACTGTTCAGTCCCCAGCCTGACAACCCAGTCACGCACCAGCTCCCCTTCATTACTCCTGTCTCCAGACGCTGCCTTGGAGGGGCCCCGATAGTCACGCTTCAGTGGCAGGGAGAGGCCATTGGCACCCTGCGTGGATGCAGAGAGGGTCCAGATTCCTCTGGGATTGGAGACACATCCGGAGTGAAGGCAGCCACCAGTCCCCACTTTCACCACCATCACATTCATGACGTGATTGCCATGTTGAAAGTCGGAGCCCAACTTCCTGAGTTCAAATCCTGGCTCTGCTGCTTACGAGTCACTTGTCTGGGTAAAATGTGGATAATATAATAATAGTGTTTACCTCACAGGACAGTTATGAGTATTAAATGAGCTAACATACATAAAGCTTGCATGTGGTCAGTGCTATGAGCATCTGGGCTGTTATTATTACTGCAATGATCTGGATGCCTGGCTCTCTCCCCTACCCATATGTGAACTCCCCACGGGCAGGGACCCAGCCTTGCTCACTCAGCAAAAGTTAATTGACTTTCTCCAGGTCACGGGGGGTTTCTTGACAAAGCCCAGTCCCCTATTTCCTGGCTATTTCCCCCATGACCCTGGAAGGTCCATGAGGACAAGGACCCAGCACCCAGCACTGAACACATACTAGCAGCTCAGAGAACAGTGTTGACTAAATGAGTGACAGGAGGATGAGAATGGACGATACTGGGACGCAGAAGATGAGGGGAAGGTGGGAGAAAATATTCATTCCTAAGTGTCCTATCTTACTCAAGAGGGTAGGTGTTAATTATGATAACCAAGTGAGGAAATGATAGGGGAAAAGCCAGCAATGCCGGAAACCAAGTTTCTGAAATTAGTGCTGGAGGACCCGGATACCATTTGGGTCACAAACGGATTTTTTTTTTACTTGATAAAAATGGCCCTTTGACTAGGGCACACACAGATACTTATTTCTAAATCTGCAGTCAGATCAGGAGTGTGAGGGTCTGCAATTGGATCAGGGCAATAAGAATTGAAATCAAAATGTTTGTCGGAGAGGCTGAAGGGTTCTGAAGAGGCAGTTCCCGGGAAAGAGCAATCTAGAGGCAATAAAGCGTCTTTGCAATCATGCTCAGTGGCAGTGGGAGGCCAGCGTTTGGTCAGGCCCAGGCTCATTTACATGCAGATGCCCAGGGACCAGGACCTGCCCTGTGCAGGGAGCCGGTGAAGGGTAGGGGTGAGAAAGTCACTCCCAGGGGAGGGATGGGGGCTCTCCCATAGGAAGCGGGTGGGGACCTGGCACTGGGACAGGAAAAGGTGGATATTTTGGTGTCTCTGAGACTGGCACGGCATCCCCACCTGCTACTTTGATCCCATAAGTCATTTACACCCTCTCATGGAAAAGTGTTTTGCCTCGCAGCACAGACCTGTGTTCCTCAGCCCCCTGGCAGCGGCGATCTATCATGTGACTATTGGAGGTGATGAGGTTCAGCAGGAAAAAACCATCATTTTTCCTTCAAGAAGCCATTAGAAGATTCCATGTGACCTTCAGGGGAGTCCTGGGAAGCTCAGAGTGGCCTCTGCCAAGTGCTCCAACAGGCCCCCACAGAGTTAATGTGCCGGGCAGGTTCTGCTATGAGCACGTCTGGTTGCCATCTCTGTGGCCTCTCCTAACTCCTGTTGCTCCCGTGGTTGGAGTATGCTTGGGGCCAAAGCCAGAAGACAGAGTTCAGCCCAATGGAAGAGCATTGGCCTCAAGGTCCGGGGGACCATGTTCTATCCCCCAGATCTGCCCTGTCCTGCTGCAAAAATTTGGGCAGATTGTTTCTCCCTCTGCATTTGTTATATGGAGGCCCCCAGAGTCACCTGGAATAGGTGGAACAGAATGACTCAAAGTGGGGTCCCAGGACCAGAAGCATCAGCATGCCCTGAGCTGATGAATTTGCAGAAATGCACATTCTCAGGTCCCAGACCTGAATCCGAAACTCTGGGGCGGAGTCCGACCCGTGTGATCTGATAAGATCCCAGGTGATTTGTATGCATGTTGACGTTTGAGAAATGCAGCCCTGGGAGGAGGATTGTGTCTTATGTCCATCCCTATCCCTGGCTTAGCGCATGACACCTAGTGGGAGCCATATGATCAGATGGCCTAGTAGGACTCTAAAAGAAATGATCGAGTCCGGACTCCCATTTGGATCTCCAGACTGCCACTCCCTGTTCTTTCCAACAAATCTTGCTGTTTCAATATCTTTGTTTTCCTCTACAACCAAGACACAGCCTGTTGCTTAATTTACTGCTCAGGCTGGGGGGGTCTGGCAGTGATACGCATGCCTCACCTTGTCTAGTGAGCCTGGCATTCAGGGAATGGCCGGGGGGAGTTGCTTTGGGCCTGACGTCTGAACCAAGTGGTTACTGCATATGGAATGCCAGGCAATGATATCTACACATATATAACACATAGGTTTTCAAGATTCTGTTATAAATTACAGGTTTTATGACCCTGGTTTTGCAGACTGATGGCATGAATTGTAACAGCGCAGTATATCGCTGTACAAGATAATGCCACCAGCGATGGAGGGCTAATATATCATTACCAAAGAGGATGTTGCATTTAAAAATGTGCTATTTTTATTTAAGTGCCTTTGGTGTTTTAAAAATGTCAGCACCGAGATGCCCTAGGAACTGACAAGTTTTGGGTAAATGCCACTTTTTATATAAACCCTGAGCCCACAGCATTACCCAGAGTGGCCGACTGAAGCTCCCAAGGGGAATGTGGGTGTGCCGGGAGAGGAAGGGAGTGCCTTCCTTGCTGCTCTCCTCCCCTCCCTGCACACACACGTGCACACACACACACGCTCACTCCTCACTCCTCCGCTGTCCCGTGCTCTGTGCGTAATTTCCAAGAAGACCATCTGGAGCAGGACTGGCAGGGATAGGTGTGTGTAGACTCCCACTGTATTGCTGGTTTCTTATACCCCATGCAGTGCAAATACTACTGGTTAAGAGTCTACACCTTGCAGCTGGACTGTCTTGGGTTCAAATCACCAATTCTACTACTTACCAGCGTGGTCACCTTGGGAAAGTTATTTAACTTCTCTGAGCATTAGTTTCTTCTTCTGCAAAGCAGAGAATGGATCCTCACCTCCCTCCCTGCCCTGTGTCCAGCCTCTCTTGTTCACTGGCTCCAGCCACTAAGCCCTCCATTCGGCTCCTTGAACATTCCACAAAGCCAGCCAGCATTATGCTCCTATCTTAGGAATGCAATACTTGCCCTCCCTTCCGCCAGGCGGCTCTTCCTGTGTTCCTGTGCTGGCCCATCTCTCACTTCATTCGGGTCTCTGCTCAAATGCACTCCGTGGGAGCGGCCTTCCCTCACCACCCTGCCCAAATTGCTCATACAACTCCCCACCCAGCCTCATTCTCTATTCTTTTTTTTTTTTTTTTTGGAGGAAAATTAGCCCTGAGCTAACTGCTGCCAATCCTCCTCTTTTTGCTGAGGAAGACTGGCCCTGAGCTAACATCCATGCCCATCTTCCTCTGCTTTATATGTGGGATGCCTGCCACAGCATGGCTTGTCAAGCGATGCCATATCTGCACCCGGGATCCGAATCAGTGAACCCCAGGCCACCAAAGCGGAACATGTGAACTTAACCGCTGCGCCACCGGGCCAGGCCTCATTCTCTATTCTTTACTCTGTTGTTTCCCTTCTCAGCATGGATCACTCCTGACGACTGACTAATTGACAGATTGATCATCTCTGTCCCCCTACTCTACTCCCCCTAGAATGTAAACTTCATGAAGGGAGAAAGAGTGTAAGCTTTCTCTATTTTTAATGCTATATTCCCAGCACCATGGACAGCACCCAGCATACCAACGCTCAATAACTGAATGAATGAATGCTGTGAATGAATGGGTGACAGGTCCCTGATTCCAGTTGAGTGAGAGAACTGAGATAAAGTATGCAAAACACTTGGCATAGTTCCTACAGTATTTTAATTATAGCCACTTACGTTCACTGAGCACTGACTGTGTACCAGACATGGTTTAAGCACTCCACCTATTAATTCAGTCAATCTTCAAAGCAATCCTTTGAGGCAGGTGCTGCTAGTATAATCTCCACTTAGCAAGTGAGGAAATGGAGGGAGAGAGGGACAGATAACTTGCCCAAGGTCATGCAGACACTAGGTACTAAAGCCACAGTTCAAAGCTGTGCTCTTCTCCTCTGCCCTGCACTGCCTGTCGGGATGAGTGAGCTGTGAATAAAGCTGTGGCTGTCATTGTTATTAGGCCTGCTTCCTCTGAATGATAAGGACCCCTGAGTCACCCACACATGGGCCAGCCCTGGTGCCTCGCTCAGGAGATGGTACCTGAGGAGGGAGGGCTGGGCTGTGCCCACATGGAGTCTAGCCCCTTCACTCTCAGCCAGATCCAGTCTGGGAGCTGGTCTGTGGAAGGCAACAGAGGAGGCCCTGGATGGGAGGTTGGTGCTCTGGGCTCTTGTCCTGCCTCTGAGACTAACTTGCTGTGTGGCCTTGGAGGTCACTTGGGCCACAGCCTCTTCACCTGTCTAAGGAGGTGTGAGATAATGGCCCTCCTCCTGCTCTGGAGCTTCTTAGAATACGCTTGGATAGACTCCAGTAGAAAACACTGTTGGACTGAGAGGCTGACATAGAGAGATATTCAACCCCACTTCCCCCAGGGGGCATGGCCTCACCCATGACTCATCAGAGCAGGATTTGCAAAGCCCCAGCGTCAGGAGGCTGTTGGGCTTTGTGGACAAGGGGACTCAGCCGACAGAGCGAGCTCACCTGCTACAGGCAGCCCACACCTGGTTGGTGCCCAGTCTCACCCTCACAAATGCAGCCCCAGTTTTGCAGATTTCTCCAGAAAGGCCAGGAATCTGAATTTTTTATGTGAAATCTCTGCCTTTTTTCACTGTTGGCACCATTTTTACAGCAGTCTGTGATGATAGGAGGCACATCTGTGGGCTGGATTAGGCCCAGGGCTCTGACAGTCCCCATCTGTACATCTGTGCCTGCTGGGGGAAGAGCTGCTGCTGAGATCGCTCAGGAGGTGAAAGGCTGCCCGTCACCTCTGCCCCGCAGACCTGTGGGGGACAGGGAATGGCCTCCTTTCACTTCCCAAAACCAGGGAGATGTGCCAAGAGGGGCACGAACATAGATTTTCTCTTACAGTAAAATTTTTTCATCAGTTTATTTTTTTATTACCATGAAAGTAGTACATGCACATGGCTAAGAAAAATGCAAACCGTATAAAAGAGTGTAAACTAGAATAATAAGATGGTAGCCCTCCTCCTAGAAGTAAACCAACAGCTTCCTGTGCTTGTTTCCAACATAGATCCTTTTTTCTTTATACTCTGGCCTCATACTCTACACTTTGTTCTGTACTATTCACTTAATGTATCTTAGACGGATTTTCATATTAATTCATACAAATCCGTCTTGTATTTTGATTGCTCCATAGCAAGCACTGTGTGGACTTGCCATCATTCATTTCACCAGTCCCAGTAGCCAAACCCTTTGATGGCATCCAGTTCTTCCTACTACAGATAAAGCTACCAAGAACAGCCTTGTCCATGTGTATTTCTGTAAACATGTAGTGTGTCTGTAGCCTGTAAAATAATATGTATTTTTCTAAAGTGACCGCTCAAATCCGTGGGAATTAGTCTGGCATTAAATAGTGATATATAAACCTGTAATCCTTTTTTTCTAGTAAGAATTAAACACAACTCCAACAGAGAACAGATAATAAAGCAAATGAGACAAAATGGTAATAATAGGTGACTTTGGTTAAAGGGTACGTGGGTGTTCCTTATACTGTTCTTTGTGGTATCCATGCAGCTTTTCTCTTAATTTAAAATCGTCTCCAAATTAAAGTGATAACAAATTAGTCTAACGGAGCAACATTGTGACTTGCCTGAAATCTTATATTATTAATTATAAGCACCTTAGTCCAACCCACTATTTAGAGTCTTTTATTCTGTATTTGATTTTTTAAATATTTACAACAGTGATACATGCTTACCATAGCAAGTGAAATTAGACAGTACAAAGATCAATGAAGGCAAAGCAAATCTTCTGTCTCCCCCACCTCGCCTGCCCCTCCAGTCTGCTGAGATAACCGGCGTTCGTTAGCCTGGTGTGAATGTCAGTCCACTGCACATTCCTCGTTGACACATAGATATGTAAGCGTATATTCACCTATTTGTGTATTTTCAACCAGAAACTATACACATCAGTCTACAACCTTGCTCTTTTTTACTCATCATCCGTCATAGACATCCCTCATCAGTGGATTCAGATCTAACACTGTCTCTTTTGAATGCTTTCTTTACATTCTCACTCAATTTTCAGTGCGACCATTTCTTTTCTAAAAAACATTTTGTCTAATTATGAAATAATCTAGTTCATCATATAAAATGTAGATAATTTATAAACATAAAAGAAGGAAGTGAAATTCGCCCACAACCCCTCCACCAATGGTAACCACCGTTAGCGCTCCTGTATGTTTCCTTGGGGTCTGTCTGCTGGGCACCCACTCACATGTCTGTGTGGGAGTAGTTAACGAAAATGATGCCATTTTGTGTGCTTTCTTGTGTCCTACTTTTTTGACTTATTGTTATAATGTGAGCATTATTCCCATGTATTAAATATTCTTTAAGTGGGAAGCTTGAAAGGAACTGAAACAAATTTTAAGTTAGATGAGGTTTGTCATGCCTGTGAAGTGGGACAGACCATCACGGAAGTCTTCTTGAAGGAGGTGATGTCTGAGCAAAGCCTAGATGGATGAACAGAAGTCAACCAGATGGGGAAATAGGTATGCTAGCCAGAGGGAATAGCATGGGCAACTCTGAATCCAAAGCCTGCATGAGGTTTGATGGGTTGGGGTGGGGGAGGAGGAAAAGGGCCAGCTCTTGATTTTGACTAGAATAAGGGACTTAAATTTTTTTCCTGAAAGCAAAGGAGACCTGTCGAAGGATTTCACCCGGGCAAGGAAGGGGAAATGGTACGATTGTGTTTGAGATTTGCATTTTAGCACAATCACACTGGTGACGGTGTCGGGGCAGGACTGGAGAAGACACAACTGGAGGCAGGGAGAGGGTTATAGGCTTCATGGAAATTTCTGGACCAATGTTCCCCAACTTTTTTAGACTGATGTCCTAAAAATTCACCAGCCCTCCTTCTCCTCCCAAGCCAGTGCCACTTCTGGAACAGTTGCCTGAGTCTTTTTGGCAGTTGCGTTGTTCTCGGCTGGTGGGTGTTGCCTCCGAGCCCCAGTGTGTGTATTAACAATTTGACAGAAATGGTTTTGGAAAACTTGCACCGAGAAATCTGTTCCTCTCTTCTACAGCCGCCCTCCACGACCTGTAGTTCAAAAACCAGAAAGTCAGGGGAAGCAAGATCCTGGGAACCCACGTAATGATGGAACCTGACAGATGGTTTAATTGTACAAACCATGGGTGAATTTGAGGATGGCTTCTCATGTAATTATCCCCAGTCCAATGGTCTCAGCATCCTGAAGCTGGGCTGTCCTCAAAGATGCTTTTGGAGGAAGGAGAGACTAGATGTCTCACTTATTTAAAAAAAAGAATTTGCTTTAATCAGATCCTCGCTTTCTCTTTCTTTTCATGAAAACCAGAGTCTCAGGGGTCAGACGGTCACCTGTTGCCCCCCAAATCCTCCCACTATCCTGAACCCTACCTCATCCTTAAGGTTCCTGGCTGCCTGGCCCCTCCAGAGAGAGAATATCATATCTGCCAGCGAATGTTAATCAATGCTTCACAGGCAGAAACCTCTGTTTCTTCTTGTAAACATCTGTAGTATTAAGCGGAAAAAAGAAAAGAAATGCGAGAAAAATCTATCAACCTAATTGTTTGGAAGTGGAATGTTTTCCATGAGGCATTAATAATGCTGACCTGGTGGTAATTTTTCATTTTCGACTCCAGTCTAGTTTGTATAACTCCCACTGATACAAATGAGGGGTGGTATTTGTATGTGTGCATCTATGTGTGCACACGCATGCTTGTGTCTGCGTACACTCATGACTAATGTGAAGCTAGAAACCACCGTCAGCAATCCATCTGTTTGGTTTCGAATTCCTGAGGCTAGCCTACTGGTTGGGAGGCAGGATTGCATGTGGCTAAAAACACATGGACTTGCATTTGAGCCTCAGCTTTGTCCCCTGTGAGCTGTGAGATCTTGGGAAGTTGTTTATCCTTCCTAAGGCTCAGTTTCTTCAACTGCAAAGTGAGACTACTACAAGAGTTATCTAACAAGGGTGTGAGTACTGTTTGAGATGATAACTAGTGAACAAAGGCACTTAACACAGTGTCTAGCATGCAATCAATGGTAACTAGTTTCTGCTGGAGCTCAACATATGAATATTGAGGGATCAAAGTGTATCTGGGTTTCACCCGCGAGAAAAAGTCAGACCTGGTAGAAGAGGCAGAGTGTAGACGGCAGGAGGGTCTTTAGTAAATCTAAGAGGCCAAGGCAACCCGTGAGTGTGCCATTAAAATAGAGAGATACAACCATAGCCCAGTGAAGAGCCAAATACTTGGAAGAAGGAGAGATAACACGAATGATGGGCCAAAGATCTGGGCAAAGACATACTAGAAGGGAGAGCAGCAGAACTCCAGCTGGTAGAACTAAGAAAAGAGCCAAGTGTAAGGGACACACCAGGGCCGCAGGTCAGGAGCGAAGGCCAAGAACAAAGGGGCCTGCCCCAGGCAACTGTGTATGAGCCGCACTGGAGCATCTGTGCTACCATCGCTGGATTTGCAAACATCTTTTCCTGTGGCTCAGGGAAACAGCACTCTAGACCTTAACCAACTTATTAACCTTGGGAATGGCAGGCCAAACAGAAGCACACTTTTGCCATTGTTCTTTCCCAGCAAGAGGTCTGCTCACCAGGCTGGGTCTGGGTCAACACACCCAGGATGTGTAGTGGGTCCTTGTAGAACAGTTTGCCCTGGAACAGAATGGACTGTAACAAAGGCTGTTTGTAGTGGGCTGGCTGTATTATGCATGACATTCATTTGCTAATTTGCATTTCCTTCACCGCTTAAAAAATGAAAAACAGAAGCAAATAAATGATGAATGGAAGGAAATTGAATGTCTAATAAATGAAAAGCCTGCAGTGATGAAAAAATTTGTTGCAGTTTGAAAGCAAAATATATTCTGCTAAAGAGGGAGCATGAACTCCCAGGACGAGGTGGTCCTGAAGTTTGCAGCTCACACTCTTGATGGGGAGAAGGTTCAGAAGGTTCAGTTCTTCCCACACTCTATAACCCTAGACAAGTCACTCCATCTCTCTGAGCCTCAGTTTCCCTGTCTGAAAAATGGACATGATAGGACCTGGCCTACTTACCATACAGGGTTCATGGGAGATTAGTATTAGTAATGTACATGGGAGAGCCGGAGCTGAACCAAGAATTTGCAGATCAATAAGAGGTATTGCTTTGAACACAATTCAATGACTGCGTACTGAAATCAGAGGACACTTTTGCCCTTAGAAACAATATGGAGTTGGAAGAGCACAGTCTTTGCACATAGATATGAGTTTGAATCCTGAACTTATTGGCCGTATGACCTTGGATAAATCACTTTACCTCTCTGAGCCTTGGGTTCCCCATGTGTGAAATGAGAACCATGATCCTTGCACCCTCGTAGCAGTGGTCAAAGAATTATCTAACATAAGGCATAAGATCGTACCTGGCACATAGTTGGTGCTCAACTAAAATCGGTTTTACTCTCTTTCCTGCCTTGACTGTTGAACGACAACTTTTGTTCTAATTTCTTGGTAACTCAGAACCTGCTTCATGGAAATGTAGAGATTGACCACGACAAATATTTAGCTCAAGATCTGGGTCTCACTTTCTCTCTCGTAGTTGCATTTTTAACTGACAAAGGATAATAAGTCAACCTCTACTTCAAAATATGACCGTGGGGGCAGATTTGACATCAAGAACGTAACGAGTAGGCATAAAACATTAAGAATTTGACTGGCTATCTGCAGGTTAAAAAATGGAAATAAAGCAGACACACAAAGACATTTTCACACATAGCCATTTGAAATACATCTTCCTCGGCACCAATTCCACTAATTCCAATCACACAGAGCTTTAAACCCAGAGGCGCTGGCAAATTTTGCCTTGAGTCAGAATTTTTCAAAGTCTATCCCTTGGAGTGATGGGGTTCCATGGAGGTGCCGTGGGCTACCTTGGGGGGATAAGGAGTGTTCTGAGCCCCCTCCCCACTCTAACCAGGGCATCATCAATCTGCTTTAAACATAGAGTACCATGTAAAGCTTTTAAAAAAATAAAAATGTTCTCCTGCTATAAAACAAAACATGCAAATGACCATGAGATTCAAATGTGGCTCCAACCCCTCATCTTACAAGTTGAAAAAATGAAGCGTACCGAGCCAGTGGGCGAAGAGCAGTGGGACTGGCGGGCAGGACTCATGCCCCAGGCCTCTCTCTGTTCTACTCAGAGAACGTTCTTTTTGTCTGGGGACAATGTTTGCTGTGAGCTATGGGCGTGATCTCTCCGGGCTCCACTCTTATGTGACCCACATTTGTGAGATGGCTGGGCAGCAGTGGGCTGGCCTTCGGAGTTGAGACAAGAGGCCAGCGGCCCCACACAAAGAACAGGCTCCTAACTTGGGCCTCCAAGTTCCCATTTTACAAATAAGGAAACTGAGGCATAGAGAGGATAGGTGCTTTGCCTACATTGACACAGCGAGCAAGTGTCAGAGGCAGGATTGCTTCCTAGGGGTGTCTGGCCCCAAGAATCCCTGCTTTGAACTCAGACCCCCATGACTTCTGGATTGGCTGCACTCACTGTGTTCTGGGACCACTTGCTTTCCTCCAGTTGTCCCTCCTCCCCAGCTACAGGCTGACGGGCCAGACGTCCAAGCCTATGGCTTGTTAAGCACGTTCTGAGAGTTTGCAGTGGTCAGCCTCTTCCACAGCCTGTTGGATGCAGCCTTTGGCAGAACTAGGTTTCCGCAGCCAGTGCTTTGCATAGGGGTCTGTGGGCTGCAAGGGGCCTCCCCTCCGGAGTGGGCAGCCGTCTGTCAGAGACTGGACAGAGGGCAGGATGCTGGCGGAAGGCAGGGCTGCAGCCTCTCCTCAGTTTTTTGTCTCAGCTGGGAGGCTATGTTACGCCCCCTCCTCCTTCATGTACTTCCTTCACTCGGATTCCCAGATGGGACCCTGTCTCCATCCTCCTTCTGTCTCAGGGCTTGCTCCTCCTCAGTGTCCTCTGCTGCTCCCCTCCCTGACCTCCCAGCGTTGGGGGCCTCAGGGCTCAGTCCGTAGTTTCCGGTCTGCACACTTGCTCTCCTGCTGAGCCCCTCTAGTCCCACACCTCTGAGTACTGCCGCCTTGCTGATGCTCCCTAAGGAAAGTGCCCAGCCCAGACCTCCCTCCCTAGCCCCTGCCACCTACTCAACATCTCCATGGCGGCATCTAGAAGATGTCTCACACCCCCAATGCTAAAACCGAATTTCTATTCTTACCCCTGAAACCTACTCCATCCATGGTCTTCTCCCCCACGGAGTGGGGAACACCTGCGCCCTTCTGGTTGTTCAGTTGAGAAACCTTGCAGTCAGTCTTGACCTCTTTCTTTCTCTTGCACCCCACCTCCAATCTGTCAGGAAATCCTGTTGGATTTACCCTCAAAATACACCAAGAATCCAAGCACTTCACACTGCTCGCGCTGCTCCCACTCTGGTCCAAACCATCACCCTCTCTTGCTGGGATGACTCCCGAAGCATCTGTGGAGGACTATCTGCTTCTACCCTCACCGCCTGGAGGGTGAGGGCCTGCATAATGGCCCCTCAAGATATCAGGGTCTGATCCCTGGAACCTGGAAGTGTTGCCTTATTTGGAGAAAGAGTCTTTGCAGATGTGATTAAGGATCTTGAGATGGGAAGATTCTCCTGGATTATTCAGGTGGGCCCTAAATGCCACCACAATGTCCTTATAAGAGGCAGAGGGAGATCTGACACACACACCGAGAAGATGACGTGACCACAGAGATAGAGGTTGGCGTGGTGTGACCATAAGCCAAGCCCCCGGAAGCTAGAAGAGGCAAGGAAGGCTCTCCCCCGGAGCGTCCAGTGGGAGTATGGCCCTGCTCACGCACTGATGTCAGCCCAGTATAACTGATTTTGGATTTGTGGCCTCTAGAACTCTGAGAGTATCAATTTCTATTGTTTCAAGCCAACCAGTTTGTGGTCATTTGTTACAGCAGCCACAGGAAACTAATAGGCTCCCCTACAGTCTATCCTTAACATTTTCTTCCACACATCAATAAAATCGCATTAATCATTGGCCCAAAACCCTCCAGTGGCTCCCGCTCCCATTCAGAGAAGAGCCACAGGCATTACAGTGGCTAAAATGCTCTCGTCCACCTTACTGCTCTGACCTATTTTATTATCATGTACTCAGTCACTCCAGCCACACTGGCCTCCTTGCTTTCCCGTGAACAGACCAGGTATACTCTGACCCCAGGGCTTTTGCACTGGCTGTTCCCTCTCCCTGGAATGCTCTTCCCTGAGATTGCTGTACGGCTCACTCCCTCACCACTTTGCAGTCTTGAAAGCTGGAATTTAAGTCGGATCTCACTTTCTCAGTGAGGCCGACCATAATCACCCTATTTTAGCCACGATCTGCACCCCTCTTTCACTTGTACTTCCAATTCTCCTCACCCATCTCTGCTTTCTATTTTTTTCATAGTCTTCTATCACCTTCTAATACTGTATCATTTTCTTATTTATTGTGTTTATTGTTTTCTGCCTGTATCCCCAACTCCGTGTGCTTGTACTCTAGATAGAGCTCCCTGAGGACAGGCTTCCTTGTTTCTTTTGTCCTCTGATATACTCCAAATGCCTGAAGCAGGGCCTGGTACAGAAAGGATGCTCAGGAAACATTACTGAAGGAGCGGATGCATATATAATCCAGAAACCAAAACGTGCCTGCCTTTGTTCTTAGGAAGACTCACTCTTCCTCTCCTTAAACGCCTGCTCAGGAACCTACTCTTGGCTTAATCAACTCCCTCCTTCTGCCCCGGGGACCCCAAGGAACGCTCCTTCTGCTCAGTCCCTTCGTTGCTGGCCTCCTGGCTGACAGGGGACACAGTGGGCTCTCCCGCCTTCATTTTCTGGAAGCCACTCTATCTTTCTGTGTCTTATCTCTGCCTCCTGGAAACATTCCCTCCAAAACCCATTTCAAAACCCAAGAGACAATTTCAGGTATTTTTCTGGATTCACAGAGTTTTGTGAAAACCAAATGAACTTCGAAAAGAGACCCCAGGGAGACCTGAGAGCTGGACCCCTAGGATCTCCTAGACACGGACATGTGTGTTGGACGCAGCACCCCACTTTGTACCCAACACACCAAAAAAACCCCTTATTTCACGTGAATTATAACTTTTTGTGGTAACACTTTGAAAGGATTATTGAAATTCTGCCTTAGCGGTCATTTGTCTACAAGCTGTCCATCTCACGCACCAGTGGCTGTGGTTTCCTAACAGCCGTCCTGTGTGCTCTGGCACTCTTGCGGAGTGAGGAGAATGGAGCCTACACATTATTTCCCAAAGTAATGAAATTGTAAACCATGCTCTATAGCACAATTAATGAAGTTGACAGCACGTTACATTTTGTAGACATTTAAGTAAACCTTCATTCATTTCTGCCCTTTTCTTCCTGTATTTTGGAACCAATTCATTTTTTCAGGCCCCCAATTGTGTTTTTCGTAGGCTCTCGAAAGCCTTCTAGGGTCTG
The DNA here is from genome assembly GCF_021613505.1 of Equus quagga. Lineage (NCBI taxonomy): Eukaryota > Metazoa > Chordata > Mammalia > Perissodactyla > Equidae > Equus > Equus quagga. The sequence continues at coordinate 77,360,207 of NC_060277.1, read as the reverse complement.
CGTCGTGGTGGCTGACACATACTGGCTGTGCTGGGGAACCCTCCGTGGGAACCAGAAAGGCTGGGGGTCACCAGTGATATACTACGTGAACTTGAACACGTCCCTAATGCACTCTACGCCTGAGCTTTCCTGACCCCAGAATGAGGATTATGGCTTTGCTTCCATGTGGTTGTAAGAGTCAAATGGAATAAAGTATAGCACGGGTGCTTTATGAACAGTAAAGCAATATACGCTTGCTGTTTACGGCAAACGTTTTTACCAGCCTCGCCGGCTGACTTCACCTGGGCCCAGGGGTGGAGGTGTGCCTTGTTTCCTCCTGGGCAGAAGTGAGCCCACCACTCCCTAGCAAGGCTCCCTGGCACAGTGCCTGCTGTTTGCTTGGCTGCACCCTGACTTCATTCTACCCGCTGGTCTGGCTGCCAGGCCTATGTGGGTTTTAGCAGAGTTGCCCCACTGCGTTGAAGGAACAGGCATGTATTGAGTGCCTACTGCTTGCGAGGTGTTCTTTACACATCATTTCATTTAATCCTCAGGGAAGCCTGAGAGCCCAGAAGTGTTCTGTTTCTCCCCGGGCCTTCGCCCTTACACAGCACCTCCGTCTGCCTCACGCCTTGGGCCAGGAGCCTGGGAGTTGTTCTTTATTCCTCCCTCTCCCTCCGCCAAGCCCACATCTTCTCCATCAGGCAAGTCAGCCAGGGCCACTTCAACACTTCTCCCAAGTGCCCCTACCCTCTCCGTCTTCTCTACTCCTGGCACCTCTCACCAGGAGGATGGCGTGGCTGCCTCCAAACTGGCCTTCCTGCATTCACGGGGTCCCCCTCCATGCCCTCCTCTGTGGGTATCCAGAGTGCATTTTAAAAAGGGTAAATCAGATCCTTTCATTCCCCTGCTTTCTCCTTTCCATGCTTCTCCCTGGACTGCTTGGAGGGATGGGGGAAACGCCTCACCCTTGGGCTTCATCCTTTGCCACTTGCCCTCTCACTCTTGGCACTTCTGCCACTCGGCCTCCCAGTTTCTGGAGCCCCAGGCTCTTTGCACCCTTGCCCACGTTGCCTCCAACGCTCTTCCCCAACTCCTTATGTGAACACCTGCTTCTCACCCTTGGGCTCCCAGCTCAACGGCCTCCTCCCCAAGGAGGCCTCCCCAGATCTCTAAGGCACTTCTGCCTTTGTCATTCTCTTGTATCATTTCTGAGCTGCCTTCATAGCTCTGCACATAATCTGTAACCCACGTTCTTGTTCCTTTATTTGTGTATTGCCTGCCTCCCCATAGTCAGTAACTCCAAGAGGGCATGTGCAGAGTGGCCAGCAAGGCGCCTGGGGCTCCATGGAAATTTCAACCAACAGTTGTTGAATGGATGCAGACTTCCATATTGGCTCAGTGTGGAAGAGCAGATGTTTAAGCCAGAGATGAGCCAAAATCCCAGCCCCTTTAGGATCATACCTGCCTCCTCTGACTCCCAAGGCACCTGTTCTTATCTCCGTGATAGCTCTTCCTGCACTTTAATTGATATTTTCCACATCTCTTCCAGTAGCCTGTGAGCTTCTCAAAGTCAGGAACCATGTGTCCCAGCCTCTAGCCCTGTGAAAATGCATTTGAGGAATAAATTGAACTTATGGTGAGGCAATCCCGGAATTCAGAGCCTGATGGGAGCCTCCGTACGCATGTGATTATTACTCATTGTTATGGTTATTATCTATAGTAATATAATTGTTATGATGTGATAATTACCGTAGAATAGACTGTGTTAATGCTAAAAACACCCCCCATAACCCCAGTCAAGCCTTTTTTTATGTACATAAGACCAAGAGCACTGAGAGAGGGTCTTGCCCAAGGTCACACAGGGGCAGAACCAAGACCAGAACTCAGCCACCCACTCCCTGTCCTGTTCTCTTTCTGCTGCTTCTTGCTACCAACAGGTACCCCCTCGTTTCTCTCCTCTGCATCAGCACCCGAGCAGAGATGCTGATCCAATGAGAAAGGCAGGGGTAGTGATGGAGCCGCTTGTGTCATCAATACTGAAGGCTGTGTGTTGAAGGCACAGAACTCCACATGCAAGGCCATCTGAGAGCTTGTGGGGTGGCCAGGTGTGGTGGGGACAACAGGCCACTCTTTGGGATTGAGAGCTGCTGACGTCCTCCCTGGGTGCTGTTCAGGAACGTGGAATATCCCAGCAAAATTGATTATTGTGCCTTTGTGTCTTCTTTTGTCACCAGAGCTGATGGTGTGTGTGAGCTTTATATGTGTGTACTTAAACACTTTAGTTAAATATCTGCATGGAAAATAGAAATCATAAACATGACATCCAGTACCTATTATCCCAGGCATTGTGCTAAGTGTTTTATATGTGTTTGCTCGTGTAAACAGTGATCTGATTAATTTGACCAACAAAGGCCACCCAATTATTTAAATCAGGATTTCAAGACCTTCCTGGCGCTTCATTTTCCAGCCTGGTCGTCCACCTGGGCTTCTCAAATCAATGGACGGTCACCTACCCTGCCTTTCCAGGATGAACTGTAGACAAATACGCAGTTGTCCTCAGATACTGCCTTACAAAGCCAGTATTCTTCCATCACTTTTCAAATAAAATTATTTTATTCTGCTTCTTCCTTCATTCCAGATGACGACATATCTTGGTGTATTATTTGATCTGGTATGAGGGTCTGTCCCAACTGGATCTCTTAGCATGTCCTCACTCTTTCTTAGAATTTCTCCATGGGAAAGCTTATGCAGAGAATGAAAGAGTGGAAGGAACTTGCCAATGTACCTTGCTCAGCACCGCATTTAGCCTGGCACCTTGCATTATTTATTGCTGTTTTATGAACTTAGAGAAGCGGATTGTGGTGACCGAAGGTTCCTAGGAGATCATCTGGTCCATCCGCCTGGTGTTATATAAGAGAAAACAGAGGCTCAGAGAGGTTAAGTGATTTGTCCAAGGTCACCCAGCTAATTTATTGCAGAGCTGTAACTAGAACCCGGTTCTGCCAACTCCCAGTTAGGCGGTCCTTCCTTGCAAGGGTTAAAAATGATCAGGAAGAAGCTAAGGATATGGATATGGGATTTTTTTTATACTGTTCTTTCTACTTTTGCTTACGTTTCACATTTTCCATATAAAAAAGTTAAAGAAAAAAAGCCCTAGGAAAGTGTTTGATTATGACAGGAATGGGTCCTGTTTTTATATTCACTTCTTCAAAGAAGATTTGTTTAATTCTTCTCGAAGGAGTCTTTCCTGTTCTTTGAATTCCCTCAACGCTACATGCAGTCTGTTCCACACATAATTAATAATGGTAAAGCTGGGTTGGGGTTTTTTTTTTCCTTCAGTCTGCCAGCCAGAATGCAAGCCGTCCTATCTTTGAAGCTCCAGACCCCTCCAGGAGGTGGCCTCAGGCTTCTTCCCCAGCCATGTCTCCCCCATCTCCTGCCCACCACCCCTCACAGCCGGGATATCCCCAACTCCATCCACCCACAGACCACCTGCAGGGTTTTACCGTCACCAAGTACTGCAGCACTACCATTTACTAAATATTTTCCTCTGAGCTGACTCATTTTCTTTGCTTCAATGTTTTTTCAGAGAAAACTGTGTGTCAGTACTAACGATGGAAAATCAACCATATTTTCTATGAAATCAGGGTCTGATGTACTAGTTACGCTTCTTCGAACAGTAAAATGCATAGTTATTTTTGTACGTGTCCATCAATGTACAACTTAAAATTTCAATTTAGATGAGGCTTCGGGAAACTCTGTCGTCTCTGCTGGTCTCCTGGGAACAGCCCTGCTTAGCATCTCTGCCCAGATGCAGGAGTGTGTGCATGTGGAAGAGGTGTGTGTGCACGTGTGTGTTTTCAGCAGTGGGACGCGGCCATCTGACCACTGCAACAGACATCTTGTTCTTGTGCTCCACGCCATGTGCCCCAGGGAGCTGGGCTGGCACGCGGCAGCGAGTGCGTGGCTTGTGGGGGAGCCAAGCAGACAGCCTGGCATTCACCTCTCAACAAGGGCCCCTTGTTCTCTGCCCACCCTCCTGGCATGGCAAGCCCCCCAAAATTGAGTCTTAACCGCCCCCACTGGTGATGGAAGTAGGACCGAGAAGGGATGGGTCTTAGCTAGAAAATAGACGTTTTGTGGAGGCGATTGCGTGCTAAAGTGGAATTTGTCAATTGCGAGCTCCCGGAGGTCCCCGGATTACTTTCATGAATGTCAGGGGTTTAACGCTCTCCTGTTTATCAAGAGGCTGCGTGATGTGCTAGGATGGACTCAGCTTTGGAGCCACACAGCCAGCCTTTAAATCCAATTTAAGTCATCTTGAGAAGTCACCACAGTCCTCTGAGCCTCGTTTTCTTTATCTGCAAAGTGGGAATAATGAAACCTCCTGTCCAGGGTTGCACTGAATATGAAGCAGGAAAGAGCTGGGTGCCCCTCCCGGCTGTACCACACAGGTGGCTGTGATTTCCCTAAATTCCTGAAAGATCCTAAAAGACTTTCTGATTCCTTGAAGAAAGGATGAATCCCATTTTGAATAGGTTCAGGGTTAAAGTGGAGAATATTTATTTTTGTATTCTGATACTTTGAGATTGGCTTTTCCATTTATAAATGGCAACTCTCAACTAGGGTATTGATTTAAACAGATCATTCCGTGGTTGCCTGATGGCGTAGCAAAGGCGTTCCAATGTGTTGCCTTAGAATTGCCAGACGTGTCTTGTGGCTCGACTGGGCCTCCCCAGCTTGGTGTTGAAGCCCAGGAGGACAGGGAGCATGACTTCTGCTTCTTCAGAGAACTCCCGTGGCACCGGCATGACCTACGTGCACGTTGGATTCACAGAGCAGGGGCCCTGAATTGAATCTAATAGAATTAGATCACGAGATTGCTAGAGTCTTCAGGATGTTCAATGAATATAGCCCTCTTTCCTGCCCAGGTTCTGAACCATTTGAAAAATAAGATAAAAGAGTAAACAAGATAGAGGCCAAAATTTTACCTTTATGACCAATAAGGTCTAGGTGACAGATGGTTTCTATCTGTGGGAAAATGACTTCCTAAACAAATACTAGCCGCTAGAATTATATGGACTCGCCCCACAGTCAGGAAGCACAGGACTGGACAGGGCTCCCCGTGTGGTGAGATAGCAAAGAAGGACAGGAGGGGGCCTCGGGTGGGGTTGACAAGAAAAGCTGAGTATTGCGTGAACGAAGCTCCCGCCGTGTGAGGGAAACAGCAGAGAAAGAGAAGCAGCATTCCCTAACCTAGGATGAGTGGTGGCTTTCTTGGTTTTATTTCCTGACTCTACCTCCGTCGAAGAACGAACATCCTTTAAGTCTTATTAATTAAGCGCCTAATGCCCAGTTAACCCATGCGTGACACAGGTGACACGAAAGGAGCAGCGGGGTTTCAGTATGAAGCAGTTGGAGTGAGGGAGCGCTAGCTGGAAATACAGCTCTGCCACTGACTCGCTGTGCAACCTTGAACCGCTCTCTGAGGCTACTTGCTCTATAAAAGATCTCACTCTCCTGATCTATAAAAGAAGATCTAAGATCTCTGTGTCACAGGGCCGGTCTGGATAATAAACGAGGCGCTGTGTCTGCCGATGCCTCGTGAGCAGTGCAGAGTAGGCACTCCATAAATGGTGAAGTTAGCAGAAAGTGAAAATCCCCAGATATTGGTATGCCAAAGTCCTGTTTTCAGTGGATTTTTTTTTTCTTGGGAGGGCAGGCTGTGAAGAGAACAAAGAACATGGCTGTAAGAGCATCTTGATTTAGGGAGGGAGGGCTTTTGGGGGGAGAGGGGCAAAAACCTCCAGCAGGGCAAGGACCCGAGAGGAAAGGGAAGTGGGAGACCCACCCCACGTTCTCCGGCATCGCAGTGCCTTCCTGCTTCTGGCTGCCTGGGACCTGACAGCCTCTGGCTGCCTCCTGTAGCCCCAAAGCAGATGAGGTGGGGAATCTAATTGGAATGGCAAATTCCGTCCAGACAAAGAACGCCAGGCCCGAGCTGCACAGTGCCTGGCAGGGCCCCCGGAGATGAGACCAGTATTTGCTTCCTGACCAGTTGCCTAGCACCCGAACGTCTCCCATCCCCCTAGCAGGCTGCTCTCTGCGAGAAGCTTTTCTCTCTCCGGCCTCAACAAAGGACGGGCCCTTGGGTGGAAGATCTGGGAGAGGAACACCAGTAACAGCAGGCGTGAAAGAAATCCTCACCAATGAGCTGGGGCCCAGAGCGCAGTCTACAGGGCCCCCGGCCTGATGTGCAAAGCTGCTCAGGCCTGAGACCTCTATCTTGGGAGGGACATAGGGGAGATGGTGTTTTCTGGATAGTCATCCGTGCTGCACCGAGACAATCTGGGTCTTCTCTCAATCTGCAGACCCTAAGTCAGGGCAGCGATGGAACCAGCACCTGTAGGCCCAAAGCATCCCGGACAACCAGCTAAAGCTTTTTGGAAAGCTTTTTGGCTCCTGTGTTATAAACTCACCCAACAAGCCTTTATTGTGTACCTACTGTGTGCCAGGTCCAGATCTGGCTCTTATCCTATAGTCCAGCAGGATAGACAGGCAAATTAACAGGCAGCTATAGAACAGTGTGGGAAGCACTGGGCTGGGGGAGCACTGATGAGGGAGACCTTCCTTAGTCTGGAAGTCAGGGTGGGCTTCCTGGAGGAAGGGCCACTTCAAAACAGCACATGCAAACACCTGGAGGCTAGAGAGAAGAGAGCCGATGGAGGGAGCGAACACAGTGCTGACTGTAGGGGGATACTGAACATGACCCCGTACTCAAATGCATGCTGGTTAGCGAATGTCTTTGCAGCTGTGTCCCAGGTCTCAACAAACTCTCTTTAAATTTATATTCATTTGGGTTTTGGGGGGAAGGATAGTAATATTTACTGAGCACCTACTGCGTGCCATGCCAGACACAATTATATTGTACCATCTTAAGATGGTTTATTCATTCATTCATCTGACAAGCACTTACTGTGAGCCATACAGTGTTCTGGGCACTAGGCTGAACAGCAGGGAGCAAGACATGAAAATCCCTGCCTGCAGAGCTTTCACTGAAGCTGTAATGGATACAAGGGAGAAACAAACACCTAAGTGACACGTATGGAACGTCAGGTGGGAGCAATGCTATGGAGAAGACTGAAGCAGAGAGGGGAGCAGGAGCTGCTGGCACCGAGGGTTACAGTTTTAATTAGGATGCTCAGGGAAGACCTCATATTTGAATAAAGACTTGAAAAAAAGGGAGTCGATGTGCCTTGTGGATATCCAGGGCAAGAATACTCCAGGCAGAGGGCACAGCAAGTGCAAAGGCCCTGAGCCTGGGTGTGGAGTGTTCAGCAAGAGCACGGAGGACAGTGCAGCCAGAGCTGAGCAGGCCCGAGGGACGGTGGAGGAGGTGAGGTCAGATCTCACGAAGATGGCAGGCAGGTGGCTGTAAGCATGTGGCTTTACTAGCAGTGAAATGGGGAAAAGATGGCGAGTTTTGAGCCGAGTGGCACTGGGTTACACCCAAATGCTCTAGAGTCATGAATGGCCTGGAGGGAGGCAACGGAGGAAGCAGGGAGGCCAGTGAGGAGGCAGCTCTCTGCAGCCAGAGCCTCAGTGTTGCCTTGGGCCAGGCTGCCTGCCTCCTGACAGGGTCCCCAGCACCTCCTTCTCTCTTGGGATGAGTGCGTCAAGGGAGCAGCCTCAGAGGCCGAAACTCGGGCAGCACCGCGCTTTCTCCAGCACAGCCTCTTCCGTTTCACCTGCAGGATTCTTCCCCACCCAACCAGCCAGCACGTGATGTCAGGCCCTGGTGGCAATGGAATCTGGTGGAGGAACGGAGCTTTCGACCAAAACAAAAACAAAACCTGCGGCCATGAAAACACTCGCCGTCTTTATTACAGTGCTCTAGCCTCAGAATGGCACAGGCCTGCTGGGTTTGAAACCTAATGACTTACGCTACCTGTGCCCCAGTTTCCTCGTTTGTAAAATGAGATAATAATAGCTCCCAGGGCTGTGATGAGAACTACATGAGATAATGCATGAGAAGTCCTTGACACAGCCCATGGCACAGGAAAGCGCTCCCTGTGGTTAATAGAAGGAGCACTAGTGATGGCTATGTGAGGAGGAGGAGAAAGCGGCCTTCCCCCAGGGCACTAAGTGAGCATTACTGGCATGCATGCGACTAGCAGTGAGAGACCCACTATGTGCCAAGCGCACACCTTATTTCTTCCTTCCTCGACAACTGCATTGATTTCACAAGGCCCAGAGAAGTCAAGGAACTTGCTTCAGGTCCAACATCCACTAAGTGACAATGTCAAGTCTGCCTAATTCCAGAGCCCAACGCCTTCCCATTATGCCTCCCCACATGAAACCCCGCCGTGGCCCCAGCTGTGTGCAGACCCAGACCCAGCCTTGTCTGGCATTCAGCTTCCCCTGACATGTCTTACCAGCCAGCACTGGCCAATTTTTTGGAAGCCACCCATAGCCTCCCCTGGCTCTGATGGTGCTCTGCTCCTGCACGGATGACAGCCTTCTCGGTAGTGCTCTGAATTCTCCATGTCCCTGTACCATATTATGTATTGGTGTCATAGAGCTGCCATAACAAATTACTACAAAATGTGTGGCTTAAAATAACACAAAGGTATTCTTTCACATTTTGGTGACTGGAGACCAAAATGAAGGTGTTGGCAGGATCCTGCCCCCTCTGAAGCTCTGGGGGAGACTTCTTCCTTGCCTTTTCCAGCTTCTGGTGGCTCCAGGTGTTTCTTGTACCAAGCAGCGTAACTCCGATCTCTGCCCCCATCATCCCATGGCCTTCTTCTCTCATCCCCATCCTCTCAATCTAGGATGATTTCATCTCAAGACCCTTCACTAATTACATCTGCAAAGACTCTATTTCCAAATAAGATTACATTCTGAGGTTCCAGGTGGACATGAATGTTGAGGTGACACTACAACCCACTACAGTCCACCCTCTGGCCCCCAAAAATTTCATATGCAAAATACATCTCCCCCCATTCCAACGTCCCCAAAATTCTTAACTCATTCCAACATTACCTGTAACTCCAACATCTCTTGTAAATCTCATCAACTCAGAAAGTCACAAATCTTATCACCTAAATCGTCTAAATCAAGTATGGGTGGGACTCTGGGTCTTATCCATCCTGGGGCAAAATTCCTCTCCACCTGGCACCAAGTAGGATTCAGGGCACACTGGCTACATGGAGGCCAAGGCTGGGCCCACACAGGGCAGAGCTCAGTAGATGCTGGATCTCTTAGACAAGGTGGCACAGGGGGCTCCTCCAAACACCTGTGAAGAAACCCAGGTGATAGCCATGCCCTGAGGGGCTGAGCGAGGGTCACCCATGGGCTTTCTGAGCGCCCATCACTATATACATTTATAGATTTGTACTTACACTCTGACGCATTCCAAAAATAATTTGAGTTAGAAATAGAGCAGGGACTCTCAGGGCTGGAAGGAACCAGTTCCCATCCCATGCTTGAGTCATCCCTGCCTGACTCTGCTCTGGCTGTGCTGGAACACTGCCAGCAACAGGGAGCTCCCTCCCCCGTCATAGTTTCCTCGTGTTAAGCTGGACTTTAGGCCCCTGGAAAGGAGGAGAGGAAGGAGCACCAGGCCAGCTTGGTTTTGCCCATGTATGTAGTTATTCCTAAGAGCAAAGACAGATGTGGGTGAGCCGTGGCTGCCTGCATTTGTGGCTGTGTCTGTCTTCCATCTCATGCTCCAGGGTCCAGCAGTGACCTTGCTTTCCAAGAACAGAGGATAGCAAGACAAGTGCAGTAGAGAGGAAAATAAATGGGACCCGAGGAAAATAAATGGGACCCGAGCCACATGCCCTGAGGAGAAAGGGAATGAAGGATGCAGGATGGGATGTGGTCATAACTTTGTGTCTGGCCTCAGCCTGATCCCACAGAGGAACTCAGGAGCAATGAATAGCATCAAAGATTGATCCTTCCATGTCCCTTCGTGTTGGCTGAACTGAGCGTCAGTGGGCAGCAGACCGGAGCCACTCTGAAACCACTCACCTCCCACCACAGGACCCGTTGCTCCAGCTCACCGAACTACCCAGAAACCACCATGCCCTGCCTTTGACCAGGCCGGACGCTGCAGGGGCCCAGCCTATCTCAGCCTTTCCTGAGGCGAAGAGAAACCTAGTAAGAGCTGGCGGCCTCTCGGGCCCCCATTTTTAGTAAATTACAGAGAGGCACTCAGCCTGCCCCAAATCTCATAAAAGATGGGTGGTGTAGTTGTAGAACACCATGGCTTTTTACAAACTTCACCTTCCCTTTAAAGAGCTGCTAACTTCAAAGAAAACAAATCGCTCTGGGCACTTTGGTGGTTCTAATAAAACGCATACCCAGGAACGTGGGTTCTGTTTTAGCCTCGGAGAAGGAGGCAAAGTGGCCTTGTGGGTGCCCACGTGCCTGCTTTCTTGTGGGTAACGGGTTTTATCTCCCCGAAACTGATTTATGGTGAGAACTGCCAGCCTGTGGCTACGACCTACTTTCCTCTTTACAATACAGTATCTAGGGCTTAGCGGGGCTGCCCGGCTCACAGGAAACCAAGGGCACAGATGCCAAACTTCATAAGCATGTGCTCCAGGAGTGTCTCTGGATAATCTGCTTTACCAAAAAGTAAACTCAAACAAAAGCACGTATGTGTGTGTGCATGTACATTTCTGTGGCGTGAGGAGTTCTTTTTAAAGAACTAGCTCCTCAAGTCATTTAAGCTGGGATTTGAAGGACCAGATCTTCTAAAAGTTGTCATCCAAGGCAAAGTTGGCCTACCGAGCTGAGTGGTCTGGATCCACCCAGGCTGATGCTGTCTAGAAAAGACGCAGAGACTTCTGCCAAGTGTTCGCCTGGGTGGCTGCTTAAGCTCCTGGAATTCCAGTGTTCTGTGGTTCTGTCGGTGTGAACGTGTGTGTGTGTTTTTAATTTCCAATTCATTGACCTAAAGTGTCATTTCAGCTCTGAAATTCTGGGGAGAGTTCATGTGTACATGAATCAGGGCAGGGAGTAGAATTCAACTCAGGAGAAAATAACATACACAGCGATATCGTAGGTGAGTTTTCTGTTTCTAGCGTGAAAATCTCTGTGGGGGAGGAGGAATAATTTTCCCTCTACCCTCTGAGTTCTTAGCCGAGACTCCTGTCATAAGAGACAGATGAACAAGAGAAAAGCAAACAGAAGTTTATTAGCATGTAGACCTCGTGTACACATGGGAGAGACCCAGGGAAAGAGGAGTTAATCAAAGAGGGAGTTTTAGAATTGAGGCTTAAATACCATCTTAATAGGGAAAAGCAAGGGTGGACGTAGGCCTCTTAGGAGAGTAAATGATTTTTAGGGAAGATGAATGGGCTCTTAGAATAGTTGTGAGATGTGACGGTTTGTGACAAAGTTTGGGTGTGGTGTCAACTTCAGGCCTCCTGTCTTGTGATAAGAGTCAATCTCGGGGCCAGCCCCGTGGCTGAGTGGTTAAGTTTGTGCACTCCACTTTGGTGGCCCAGGGTTTCGCAGGTACAGATCCTGGGCGCAGACATGGCACCGCTCATCAAGCCATGCTGAGGCGGCATCCTACATGCCACAAGTAGAAGGACCCACAACTGAAAATACACAGCTATGTCCCGGGGGGATTTGGGGAGAAAAAGGGAAAATAAAATTTAAAAAAAACCAAAAAGTCAATCTTTGCTGATTGATGAAACTCCCAGGAGGGCATCTATAACAAATGCGTCCTTTCGGAGGATTTATCTTTAGGCCTGTGAAGGGCATGCAGAGAAACCTCTCCCTGTATTTGCTATTTTTCAAAGACCTATGGCTCAAAATAATCGGTATGCCAAAGCGGCACATTTCGGGTAGCATGTCCTGAACTCCTACAGTCACATTTTGGGGTGGCATATTCTGCCACCCTCCAGCTCCTGGGGGAGCGGTGTGAGGGCCTCCCTCTGCTCAGGGCACTGTGGGAGCCGCTCGGGTGTGCAGGGCTGGGGAAAGGAGGATTTGGGAGTTAGGTGCAGCCTCCACACAGTCATCGGTCCTAGAATGCCAGGATTGAGAGTCATCCAGGGCAGCTGTCTTCAAACCAGGCTACCCAGACCGCTGAGCGTCCGCATACAGGGAGACTTTCCAGGGATGCACAGGCCTAGAAAGTGGGGAAGGAATCCATCTCCAGATCCTCAGCTTCCACATGGTCACGAGCCTGGAGTTTCCAGGATAGCACTTCTCAGCTCCCCTCCCAAGACGCACCTTCTCCCACCTCACAGAGGAAAGGCAGGCCTCAGGCCTTCTAGGGTATGTCGCCTTGAGTGATGTGAATCTCCTGGCACAGTCAAAGGGACAATTCAAGAATGTGTAGCTCCAGAGGGAGAAGCCCCTGAGGACGAAGCAAGGGGGGTTCAGTGAGAAGCAGTGGAGGGGCAGCCGGGTGTCAGAGGCCCTGCATCCCCTCTGTCCGGCCACCTCGCCATCCATCTTCATCTCTCTCTGCATTCTGAAGGAGCCACGGAGATGCGTGTTAATGGGTTCGTTTGAATTGAAAAATGTTGTCAGACTGTTGGTGTTAATGGGTTTATTTGAATTGGAAGATGATGTCAGGCTGCATGGGCTGAAAGTAAGTCTGATGTAGCCGATTTGATGATGAAGGTGGCTTTGCCGTTTAGATTTGATGGGGTTCAGGACAAGCTACCCCCAAAACATAGCACTTTGGCATATTGGATATCTTAAGCTGAAGGAATTTGAGAAAACAACAGAAGCGGGAAGGTCACTGTTACCTCCCCCAACTTGTCCTTCTTCCCTGAAGCAGGTCATAAAACTCCCAGGTGACAGGTCCCCTCCTTGTACCAGGAGGAAGGAAGGTGTTCTTATCACCAGAGACAGGGAACTGGGAGTTGAGAAGGCTGTAGAAACAAGGCTTGTTGACTAATTCTATCTTCCTAGTAACTTCTTCACCATTTATTAGCACAGCCCAAACCCCACTGTCTTGTCAATTCTTCACAAATTTACTGTTGCTTTGTCTAAACAGTATAAAGGTTTCCTGCTCTAGTCACTTCTTCAGGTCTTCATTCTCTTGTAAAGGCTCCCATAGGCATGTAAAAAGTCAATAAAATGTGTATGCTTTTCTCCTGTTAATCCGTCTTTGCCAGTTGAATTTTCAGACCCAGCCAGGGACCCTCAGAGGGTTGAGGAAAACTTTTTTCCTCCCCTACGGGTTGTAGGATGGACGTTTTACATAAATTCAGTGAGAGAAACTTGCAGCCCAAGCTTTCGGCAAAAATATATTTAAAGCACAAATACAAAATAAATTATATTTAGATGCTGCTTAAAAATGTTTGAGGTGGTTAATAGTTTTTCAGATTTATTTTAGCAGTATGTTAGCAAAACTGATCAAGGACCTAGCAGGGTACTGGAGATGTCCTAGACAATAAATATTTGTAGAGTGAAAAAAAAAAGTAATAAATGAATATGGATGAGGAGACTGAGGCTGCAGAGGACACTTGATTTTTCTGTTTAAAAAAATGGCACTGAATTGTACAGTTAAAATGTAAATTTTATGTTCTGAATATTTTGCTACAATACAAAGAGCTAGTGGCAGAGTCTGGTAGCACCCAGGTGTCCTGACTCCCACCCAGGGCCCTCTGCTTGCCACCCTCCCATTGCTCATCTTGGTTTTCTGCAAATGTTGTTATTGGGGATGTGCGGAGAGATGCCTGCAAAGCGGGAGACTCTGTGTTGAGAAATGCAGGAGCAAGACATGATCCTAACCACAGAAGCAGGCTGGGACAGAGCGTTTCTAGGCCTGACGCATAACAGGGGCAGGAGGCAGTTCCACAACCCTGATCACAGTTCCCAAAGGGGCCATCAGGCCTGGATCCAATGGGCATCCGAGTCAGTATCTGGGGCTCAGATCTGGGGTTTGGGACCACAATGGTGGCCCATCAAGTCTGGGATAGGACTCCAGCTAGTGCCCCAGGGCAGGGCAACAGGGTCCAGCCCTGAGGAGAGAGAGCTGGGAAAAGCTCAGGGCAGCAGGATGCCCTTGGAATCCAGGCCCCATGCTTTAGAGGGCCCCATTCTGGCCCTTGTCCAGGTCATGCACCTCCCTACAGAGTGAAGAGTCCATGGCCACCAGGAGCCAGACCGCACTCCAGGCACCCAGCACCCGGAATTCCTTTCCCAAAGAGCACCAAGACCCGCCAATGCTAAGGCTGGGTCTAGGCAGACACAAGGATGCTCTCTCCTAAAGGCAGGGAAGACGAGTACCTGGCCAACTGATGCCATGTCCCGACCTGTATTCCAACAAGGCACCCGGTAGCTTTTCTCTCCCCTGGTGCTGAGCAGCACAGTTAGCACATGAGGTTGGCCTTTGACCCTAAGCTGATTCCCCTGCTCAGCTTTTCCTCCACCTGGATGCTCAGCTCCCAAAGGACCAGAGAGCCCTGTCTTAGCCTCCCAGTGCTGGGTGTTCTCCCCTTTGTTTACAGAGGGGCATCTTCTATTTGTCTCCCCTGAGGCACCTGGCACAGTACTGAACTCCCAGCAGGCGTTAATAAATAGTTCATTGGTATTAACTATTAGAAGGTGCCCTTCCTGGGCACACATTCTCAGCTGTTCTCTGCAACAGCTCACTGAGCAAAATCCAGGGCACCCCCTGTGTGTGACTTATTGCTCTTCAATAAGTACTATTACCTCCTTCATGGAGTGTCCACTCTGGGCTTTACCACGTCATTGCGAATCCTCATAACACCATAAGGCTGGCGATATTATTTCCCATGTTACAGATGAGGGAATTGTGGCTTAGACAGGGCAGTTGCTCCAAGTCATGTAGTAAGTAGGTGGCATTGCTGGAATAGGTCCCTAGCCTGCTGGACTCCAAAGCCTTTGCCAGTGTATCCATTGCTTCCATGACTGGCTGTGGGAGGAGCATTGTTGGCCTTGCAAGGAAATGGCCTGAGCCACCCGCTGGATTTTCCCTAGACCAACCTCTCTCGTCCTGCAATTCCTGGAGCATGGAAGGATGGCTGCTACAAACTGAGCTATACAAGAAATGGGTGAATTAGCACAGAACCTACCTTAAATCTCTTCTGTGGTATAAGGAAGAAATATATTCCTGGGGCCAGCCCCGTGACATTAAGTTCCACATGCTCCACTTCGGCAGCATGGGTTTGCGGGTTTGGATCCTGGGCATGGACTTACACCACTCAACAGCCGTGCTGTGGCAGCAACCCACATACAAAATAGAGGAAGATTGGCACAGATGTTAGCTTAGGGCTACTCTTCCTCAGCCAAAAAAAAAAAACGAAAGAAATATATTCCTGAAAATTCATTCTCAAATTAATAATTTTTAAAAATTATATATTATATAATTCTCATCATATAATACATATATACTTGTATATCAAAATTACCTCCATCTCTTTTGAACATATTTGCATTCCCACATCACCTGGAAGTGGGGACCTTACCGTTAACTCTGACATCCACATTGTGTGTGACAGCATACACAAAGCCCTCCATTATTTTATTTGGTACATATGGACATGATTATCCCCACTGTACAGCAGAGAAAACAGAGGTTTGTGGAGAGGACGTGGCTTCCTCCAGATCACCCAGCTGAGGAAGTGTCCGAGCTGAGCTGGATCCAGCCCCCTGAGTCCACACCCCTGCCCTGTGCCCTCACATCACTGGCCACAACAAGGTGAGAGGGCATGCAGTTGTTTCCCTTGGCGTGGCCTCTGGACCAGTGGGCAGGGCTCCATGTCACTTCCCCATTCACCTGGATAGTCTATAACCTGTCAGGAGGCACTGACTTCCACCAAAGAGGGGCGATCTCACCAGAATGACTGAGTCCAGAAAAGCAGAGCTCTGGTGTATATTGAGTTAATACAGCAGAAGCTGGAGCCCACAGTGGTCTGCTGTCATTTTCGAGTGGACAGCTGCCAGCTTGTGGCCCTGAGGGGCCTTGTGATAATTTATTAAGCAGGAGTGAAGAGCACTCCTGTGCCTCACCCCAGAAAATGACTCATTCAATGGCCAGCCTATGTGTGCACATTAGACTTCCATGAACCAGCATGGGTCCCACCTGGGATGCAGAGAAGGGAACAGATGTCCTGCATGACCATCCTTGGCTCCATCTGGGTCCCAGAATCAGGGCAGCTTAGGGCTGGAAAGGACCGCCAAGGTCATCTGGTCCAAAGGCCTAACAAAGGCTAGAATCTCCCCGCAGTGGTGCCTACTCCCTGCTTGAATATCTTGGGTGACAGGGAACTCAGTGCCTCCAACAGCAGCCAAAGCTGGAAAGTCGCTCGAGAATCATCTAATCTGATCCCCTCATTGTAGAGATGGAGACGTTCCAAAACCGGAAGAATGGCTTGTTCCAAGGTCACCCAGCTAGGCCAGCAACAAGGAGCTGTCTATTTACCGCCTCCCACACGTCCTGTGCTCCAGTCATATTTCATTTCTCAGAATGAGCCATGCTGTTCCATATCTCCATGACTTTGCTCCCCCTCCCGGAATGCCCTTCACACCATATCTCCCACCTGCATAGGAAAGCACACCTGCCATTCAAGGCCCAACACAGGCATTTTCTCTTCTATGATGTCTTTCCTGAGACCTTCCTCCCACCATTAGAAATACTCCCCGTCTCCCGCAGCCCAGCCTGCAGACATTGGTCAAAGCACCTGTCACCCTGGATTCCACCTATCTCCATATCCACCCATCCCTGATTCTCCTGTGAGCCCCCTGAGGGCAGGGACCATGTCCCTCGTGTCTGTGTTCTCTGACCTTCCACAGCTCTTGGTACAGAGGTGCTTGTTGACACCTCTGTCAAACACACAAACAAGTGATTGGATGGATGAACAGTGGATAAGCCATGAACACTATTTATAACGTCCCTAAGTCCTTATGGACTCCATTTCATTTTTATTCCCCTTACCTTTCCTCCTTTCAAAGCCCCTTCCCCATCAGAGCATTCCTCTTGCTGGGTACTACTCATCTCATCTCAGAGAAGCTAGGTGATTGCCCAAATCACCCAGCTGTAAGCAGTCTCTCGTTGTTCTTGTATTTCCAAGTTCAAGAGAAATGTCATGGCTAGATGTGCCACCCCCTGTGGCTCCTCCTCTGGATGAAACTCCCCACCCCCTGCCCAACTTGTGGATCCTATTCTGGGGAACTTTCTCTTCCCTAGCCTCAGCTCAGGGTCCCCGTGCAAGTCTCTGGGCTTCTGCATCAGGTTAGCTGAGGGCCAGCTCCTGGAGGATAATGGCAAACGCAGGATGCAGGTGTGTCACCTTCATGTGACGAGAAGAGCTTGGGGGTCATATGGACCTCGGCTCCAACAGAGGGAAGGATGGTAGATGTGGATCCTAACTGGCAGGGGGCGCATTTAAACGTTTACTGACTCCAGCTCATTTGCACACGTGCCTCCATCACTGAGTTGTCCTCTGTGCTCCTCCCGTGTCATGCACACTCCTCTCATATGTTAGTTTCTGGGCAGGTCTGACCCGTCTGTGGGATGGTGGATGTGACGCACTTACACAAATGGGACAAGTACCACGTGGCTGTTACATGCTCTTAGGATGCTTCATACTCGTGGACATTGCATACTCACGTGGGTGCACACTCGTCCACGTGCGTCTGCCCCTAAGGGCACAGTGGTACCCAGGGAGGATCTGCACTCTGCGGCTTCCTCTTCTCACAGGTTCCTCTGCCTCCCATCTCAGGAAAGTTGCATCTTCCTTGGCCCCTTTTATTTCAATTGGAGCAACATTCGCATAGCAGAAAATTCCCCATTTTGACCTTTTTTAAGTGTCCATCCAGAGGCACTTAGTACATTCACAACGTTGTGCAACCATCACCTCTCTCTCGTTCCAGAACATTTCCAACACTCTGAAAGGAAACCCTGTATCCATTAAGCACTCACTCTCCCTGGCTTTTTAAACTGTAACCAGCTAATGGGGGCAGCAGTGGGGTCTTCCTGGCTCTGTCTAAGTGGCAAGGACACTAAGAGCGCCTCGGAGGGAGGAAAGCAGGCCCCCAGCGTGGAAAGTACTGTCTGTCATCTCTGTCGGTTCACGCTCCCTGTTCAGAGTCCCCACTGCCTGCTAGGCTCCATCCTCTCCCACCTCTCCTCTACTCCCCCAACAGTGGGAAGCCTTCTGTGTGCACCCGGTTCCCAGAGCATCTCCTATGCGCGCACGCTCCCCAGAGCACAGCGAAGAAAAGGGAAAGGGCACAGATTTATCCTGAGCAAGATGCCGGCCTCCAATCCTGGGTCGGCTTCTCAGGAGCTATGAATCCTGGGGCAAGTTATCTAATCCTTGGGCTTCAGTTTCTTTATCTGTAAAATGGAGCCAATAACAGCACCTATCCAGTAGGGTTGGCATATGGCTTAGAGGAGTTAATGCATGCAGAGCTCTCCCAACAGGGCCTGGGTGTCAGAAGAACTATGGCCCATGGCCCTTGGTGCCTCTTGACCACAGGGTTGCAGTGCAGGGAGCCTCAAAGAGGTGGGTTGGAGGGGCCCAAGAGAGTCCAGGTGTCCCTGGCTTCAGTCACTCCCCAGATCTCCACTGCCCTTGGTCCAGATATTTAAAATGGCCAATAGAATTGGGTCTCCCCTTCACATCACACTTGATGGATGCAAATGCACTGTGGACAATGCTCCACTCTCCCTGAGCCCTGAGCTGGAGGGAAAGGCATGCAGAAAGAGAAAGGGAAGGACTGGAGCTGCAGGGGGTGGGTGGGGAGTCACCGAGGGAGGGGCCTGGGAATGCTATCTCCATACGCAGGGGACAAGCGGGTGGCGTGCCAGGGTGCCGACACAGAGAGAGAGCAAAAGTGTGAATTACATGATTTTCAAAGATTTTATTCCCATTTTGTCAGACATCTCCCCAGAGTCCCTCCAGCCAGGGTGACAAGTTCAGTGCAGGCCCCAGGCTGCTTCCCTGACCATCTCTGGTGGGTAGCCAAGTGGAGGCCACAGGCCTCGCTATCCAACACAGCAGCCACTGGCCACCTGTGGCTACTGAACCCTTGCAAGGTAGCTGGTCGGAACTGAGATGTGCTCTAAGTGTAATCAAAGGCTTAGTGTGGGAGAAAAAAAATCCCAATATCTTAATAATTTTTATATTGACTACATGTTGAAGTTATGCTATTTTGGATGTAATGGATTAAATGAAATAAAATAATTTAGTTAATTAATATCATCTGTTTCTTTTGACTTTTGAAAGCATGGCTACTGGACAATTTGAAATTCCATCCAAGGCTCGCTTTCTATTTCTGTTGGGCAGCGCGCCCCAAACCCCGCAGACAGGGCTGGGGTGCTTGACTGTGGGGGCTTTGGGCCTGCTCCATCTCCTTCTTCCTGTTCCCTCATTTGTTAATTTACTCAGTGAACATTTATTGAGCACAACTGAGCCAGACACTCTCCTAGGAGCCAGAGAGATAGGGATGCAGACAACACATAAACAAGTAAATGGATTATGTATAATTGTGGTAAGAGTTATAAAGGAAATGAAGAAAATGACCAGTGATTGGGAGTGAAGGGGTGGGCAGCTGTTCATAGCTTGCTTCTGCCTTCATTAATATGAGAGCATGTGCCATAGCGTTTTCCTGTGGCCTCAAGATTTATAATCACAGCTATGTCACAGACTTCTTAAACTACATGCTGCATCAACTTAGCAAACTCCTATCCATCCTCCAAAACCCCGCTTATATGTCGCTTTCTGTCTAAGACTCTCACCTCCACAACAGAGTTGATGTGTACTACTTCTGTACCTTGGACAGATGATGCTGTTGGGCACATCAAGCCCACAGATATTAATATGAGCTTACTGCATACTAAGCACTTTTCCAGAAGCGGGGAATCACCGATAAGGCAGGTGAAGTCCTTGTCCCATGGAGCTTACAATTGCCCTGGAATTATTGGTTTCCTCGTCTGTCTCTCCCACTGGACCACGAGCTCCTCCAAAGACAGGAATCTTCTTTGCCTCTGTGAGCCCAGAATCCTTATGTTGCTGCCTGGCATATGGCGGGAGGACTATAAATTTTTGATGAATGGATGAAAAAAGTGAAGGAGGAAGGAAAAAGTCTGATGCGATGACGTGAGGGTGGTTGTTGGGAACCACGTCGGTGACTGGGGCTATGGGAATTCCTTTTCCCTGCTCCACTCCACACCAGGAAGCACAAATCCCAATACTCCTCACCTTTCCTGGCTGCCATTGGCTTAGACCAAAGACTTGGCCAGTGTTACCTTAGCCCCGGGAGCCAGAGCAGGCGGGCCACATGGTCCAGCTCCCACTGAAGCCTCAGCTGGCAGCTCAGAGCTGGACTATACTGCTAACTCTTTCACTCTCTGAGTTTTAGGATTGAACACCATCCCAGCCCCTAAGCTCCATGGAGTCAGCTGTGCCTTGGGACCAGAACCAGCTAGATGGCCACCTGGCCAGAGGAAAGGCTTGAGTCTCAGAGGGCTGGGAGGCAGGAGGCAGGAAAGAGAGGGAGTCCTATTAATGATTCCATATTTTCGGAGTACTGCTAATTCCTAAAAGTTATTAACTCCTCACTATGTGCCAGGCACTGTTCTAAGCACTTTATGTGTGTTAAGTCTTGCAATCCTTGCAAAAACCCTGTGAGTAATATTATTCTCCCCCATTTTACGGATGGGAAAACTGAGGCACAGAGTGGTTAGTAACTTATTCATATCACACAGGCAGTCCATGGCAGAGGGGGATCCGTATCCTGACTTCTCACCACTGCCTCTCTGTATGGAGTATTGCGTCTAATCATCCTCCTGTTGATGCACACGTGGGTCGTTTCGATGTCTCGCTGTAGCAAACATTGCCACAGTAAATGCTTCGTTTTGTACACGTGCGAGTATTACCCTAGGGTTGCCAAGTCAAAGGTGTTAGGCGTTTTTCATTTTGATCGAGAGTGCCAAGTTGCCCTCCAAAAAAGGCCCATCTGTTTACATTCAGGAGGGGCCTTCTCTACAGCACATCTCCCAAAGAGCGGCAGAGGTTGCAGAAGATGGAAAGGATCAAAAGAAGCAGTTAATTCCCCATCAGATTCCAGCTGAGGGGCTGAGGGCAGCAGTGTTCCCTCCCCCCCCCCCCCCCCCCCCCCCCCCCCCCCTCCTGGTAGCCCTCCTCCTACTCCTCCTTAACAGCCCCCTCCCAGCAGACCTGACACCCATGACCTTGCCCACCTATCCCCCAAACCAGCGTCTGGCCAGTGGGTAGGAGACAGCATGCCCTGAAGTCCCCACTACTAGCTGAGTCGCTGCAGGTCTCTTGTGTAGCCCCAGCTTCCAGCACAGTAAAGCATCGAGACTAACACCCATGTCCTAGGGTCATGGGGATCGGATGAGACAGGTGTGTGTCCAGGGCCACCTCACCTCACTGGATGGCAGTGAGAATTAAACAAAATGACTCAAAGGAGGCACCCAGCAAAGGCCAGTTTCCTCCCACCTCCCTTCCAGTGTGGACATTTTAGCATGCATGCATGCATTCCTTCATCTGACCTTTATCCAGCTCCTAGTTGGGTCTATTCTCTCGCTCCCCATATTGTAGCCTATTTCTTGTTCAGCTGACTTCCACCTTCTCTGAGACCAACATCGCTTCACCTTCCTCTCACTTCTCTGGCCTCCATCTTCCCCTGCCTGCCACCTCCTGCACCCCCAAAGCCCTGGGACCCCAGAGTTCCTTAGCCCTGTCTGTGCTTCCGCAAAACCGATGCAGCACCTGCGCTTTCAGGTGCCACAGCTGGAGATCACTGATCATCATCGTATTTCATATCTGGCCTCATGAATAATTCCGGGCCAGAAAGCAAGAACATCATAATTAATGTGAGGTGGAGGGGAACTCCGGTTCCAGCACACCCCGGTTGGTTTTATGATAGGGTTGTGCCAAGCTTAAACGCACAGGACCTGACCTGTGTTCTTGGCTTGCCTTTGAAGTCGCTTGCCACGTTGAGACAGTGTATCTGAGACTCAGGTAATCCACAACAGGAGCTCTTTCCCAGAAGCTGGTCTATTAGTAAAATCCTTGAAAAGAAATGAAACAGAGATGCCTGCAAAAATGCCCAGACCCTTGTCCCTGAGAATGTCGTGTGCAAAAACCAGGCGTCTATGACCAGAATATCTTTTGCCCCTTGACTTGTATTCTCCCCAGCAAACTCTGACCCACCAAGGCAAAGTCTGGGTCTCCATCATCTGTGACCCCAGCCCCAACTAGGTCCTAGCATTGTGTCTTGTGTGGAGGAGGCCCACACTAAGATTTGGGGCCCTGTACCTCACTCGCATTATCTTTTCAGAAACACTGCCTCCCCATCTCTGAGAGCTCTGATGACATGTTGCCTTGAACATTTCCGTTCTAGGCTTCTTTACATTAGAGAGCTCCTGTCTGATAGTGAATATTCTGCAAAGAAACATTTAAATGCACCCAGCAAATTTGCTCTTTGAAGCCATGCTGGAAATCTTTTCATCAAGTACACTAATTGATTTAGTTGAAAACCTCAAATGTTTGGATGTTTGTTTTCTTTCCCCTTAAAAAATAATCTGCAGTTAAAAGGCAAATATTTGAGAGGGAAGAAGGGGTAGTTTGATGTATTTTGGTTCAGTTCTGGGAGATGCAGGTTGGAAAGTAAAAGAGCGCTAATTAGGGCTTTTAGCACATCAAAGCGTTTTTCTGAACACGTTTCCCTGTGGGATCCTGGCTCCCTAGTGTGAACTTGGCTATCTGGTGCAGAATTGGTGGTCAGGGAAAGTTGGTTGTAGGAATAAATGAATGAATGCTGCTAGACTGCAGTTTTATTGGATAATATTTTGCAGAAGATACTCTCTCTTAAGAGACATAGAGAAGTACTGCCCAAATGGCAAATCCCCATGTTACAAACATTCCTGGATGTTTTTGTGAACAGCAGGCCAGCACAAAGCCAGGGGAGGGGAGAAAGCTCTCTCCGGAGCACAGAAAAAAAGAGAAATATTCCCTCAATTGCTTTGCTTAATTCTGTTTTAAAAAAGCAATTTTATTGAGATATCATTTACATGCCATACAAACCACTCATTTAAAGCGAGCAATTCAGTGTTTTTTTAGTATATTCTCAGGGATGTGCAACCATCACCAAGAACCAAATTTTAGAACATATATTCCCTCTGCAAAATAAGCCCACACCCATTACCTGTCACTCCCCTTCTCCCCACCCTAAGCAACCACTAATCTATTTTCTGTCTCCATAGATTTGCCTATTCTGGAAATTTCATGTAAGTGAAATCATACAGTATAGGTCCTTTTGCATCTGGCTTCTTTCTCTTAGCATGATGTTTTCAAGGCTCATCCACATTGTAGTGTGCATCACTACTTCATTCCTTTTTATTGCCAAATAATATTTTACAGTATAGATGTTTTACATTTTATTTCTCCATTCATCAGTTTTTTTGCTTAATTCTTCCCAGGGTGGATGATAAGCTATGGAGTTGTGGCTAGAGACACAAGAATTCTCTAGTCACCATGTCGCTTTTTAACTATGGAGAGCACCCTATGTGTCCCGCAAGTCACCATAGTCTTTTCACTGTGCTACAGAGAACCCACTCACCCTGGAGGGTAGTTAGGTTCCCAGGATAGCCCCCTAAAACACTCTCAAATCACAACAGAGCCCCCAGCTGTTGGGCAGACCACAGAAGGCAGCTACAATAAGAAAATATAAATCACTGCAAAGGAAAGGTATAAATGTTAATGGGTTAAATGAGCATCTGTGGGGCTAGCCTGGGAACCTGACCACCATTTGTAACTTTATTTTCATGGAGAAATGAAATATAAATTCTGAATAATTATCTTTAAGGTGAATTTTCAGAAAAAAATGTCTTATGATCTTGCTGTGCAATGTCTGCATTTCAAAGCTAAAAAGAAATAATAAGTTCTGTGTTTGGTCCAAACAAAAGAAAACAATCTCGTGTCCTCTTCATAATGTACATTCTGGCTATTTTACAAAGTCAAATCTAAAAGAGGCAAATTTATTTTATTTGGCCCCCTTTAAAATAAGCATCTTAAATAATTTTAGTTTTTTTCAGTGCCAAATAGGAGCAGTACCTAGAAGCCTAAAATCTTTACCCAAAGTCTAATCAGCCAGATTTCTCATTATTTCAAGATCAATTAAAAATAAACTCAAGTGGTCAAGACTGTCAGAAGGAAAGAAAAAGATCTGTCATACTGGCTTCTGGTCCTTGAAAATTCAACCTCTTTTGTTTGGGGTAAAAATGTGTCTCGCCATTTTTTCTGAAATTCAAATCATTTGCTGACTTTTTATGTAATATAGAGGAGTGTTTGAACATTTATGAACAGGCCAGAACCCCAGAGTTGGACCTCAGATGGAGAATCCAAGACCCAGAGAGGGGAAGGGACTTGGCCAAGCTCACACTTGGGTTGACAGCAGAACCAGGAGGAGGTCTGGCTTCTAGAATGAGAGAACTGCCCCCACTGCCTACTCTAGGGGTGTGACTACACCTAGAATTATTCAGCCACCACAAGGGGCATCACGACAAGCCTGAGGATAGCACACAGGCAGGGGAGAGGACTACAAAGGTGGAGAGGCAGAGGGATGGAAAGGTGAGATCAATAACAGGTATTGATCATCTAGCCAGTGCCAGGAATTGTGCTGGGTGCTTTCCATATATTCTCTCATTTAATTCTCAAACAATTCCATGTGGTAAATAGATTTTTTTTCATACAGAAACTGAGACTTGGAGAAATTAAATAAATTGCCCAAGGTCACACAGCTACAGTTAGCAGATTCAGGATTTGGACCCTCAAAGGCCCCAGGCCAGGGCTGGCCCTGTGGCCCAGTGGTTGAGTTCGCACACTCCACTTTGGCGGACCAAAGTTTCGCTGGTTTGAATCCTGGGCGCGGACATAGCACCGCTCATCAAGCCATGCTGAGGCGGCGTCCCACATGCCACAACTAGAAGCACCCACAACTAAGAACAGACAACTATGTACCGGGGGGCTTTGGGGAGAAAAAGGAAAAACAAAATCTTTTAAAAAAACCAAAGCCCTCAGGCCCATGTCTTTTCTTAATTTATCTGCTTCCCCCAAGGGGGCTGGAAACTACACCAGTGGGAAAGTAGAGATGTTTAGCCTGGAGAACAGAAGACTGTAGGGGAAGTGACAGTGGCCTTCACATTTTGTAGAGCTCACAAAGGCAAGAGGAACCATTACATAAGAACTGCTGGGAAGCATATTTCATATCAGTAGAAGGAAAGACTGTCAAACAGCTGTTTTCCATGTCAAACAGGTTGCTTTATGAGGTAGCAGGCTCCCTGTGCCTGGAGGTATGCAAATAGAGGCTGGAAAATCACTCGAGGAGGCCAGGGCACAGTGAAGGCTCTGGTCTCTATCATAGGGTTAGATGAGAGGACCTCTTAGTGCCTCTTCAACTAAATGTGCCTGATGAGCCCTTAGCAAGGGTATTCATTGGGTATTCAAGAAAATGGCATTTTCTTTTCAAGACAATCATTTTTTAAATTATGATTTTTCTTGACTGGGCATTTTCCCTTGGACAGCTGATCCCAGTGGGAACCCTGGGGTAAAATTGCACTGTTCTGTGAGTCCTCAGGCAGGTAATAGTGTCACACGTCCATAAGCCTGCTTCACAGAACCCAGGGGCTCTTGAGATGGTGATGAACATTTGGAAACGAAGGAGCGAATGAACAAATGAATGGCCACATGATCAAGCTAGTTAGAGAAATGGCTAGGCTAAGCAGAATCGACAAATTTCTTTAACACATGATCACTCGGGGCCTTTAAAAAGTAACACACATGCGGATTCTAATAGGGAGGTTGTGCAAGAAAAAATTCCCTATCTGTTGGGACCACAGAACCCTCTTCTCCCCTGACAAATACTATTAGCATCTCAAGAGGCCCCAGAGTTCCTGAGGACACAGTTTGGGAAACACAGGGGTTTACAGTTATGGGCTTTGCAAACAGAGACTCTGGTTCGATTTTCCTTTCCCCCGTTCACGGCTCTGAACCTCGATTTTCTTGCCTGTGAGACGGAGACAGCAATAACCGTGTCACGGGATTGTTGCAAGGAGTCACGCAGACAGTGGATGTAACGCGGAGAGCAGGCCTGACACCTGTGTAGGCGAGAAATATATGTGGGGGCTGTTATTGATTACCTCGTAGGCATTAAGTGTATTACCTGATGAGGTCATTGTAAAGACTGAATGAAGTAAGATATGAAACAATGTGAGCAAAGTACTTGGCATCTAGGGGCCCTTGTCAAGGCTGCTCTGCCTTTCTGCCTCTCTCTCTGGAGTGGCTGGCTAGTACAGATTTCCTGCGCTGGGAAGGCGTTGACGACTTAGAATAGGGAGCGTTTCCCATCTGCTTATGGCTGATGTGAAGAAGGTGACATTCTAAGTTTCACCAGGCCCTCGAGTTTTTAAGTAATTGAAGCGCTAAGAGCCTGAAGTGACTCACCCTGGGCTGTTTATTCTGGTCTCGTCTGCACAAAAGAAAGGAAAATCACCAGCTCTAAACCGCCCACTGCAAAATGTTAGAGATTAAAATAGCTGGGGAAAATACCAAAAATAATTCCCCAGGCCCGGTTTGGCTCTTTCCTACATGGGTGTGGTTGGAAAACATGTGTGGCAGATCGTGAGTCATCAAATACAGTAGCTCCTGTTTATCACTGTGTCCCCTGGAGAGATGAGGAGGAGGGGGAGGGGGAGGGGGGAGAGATGCCCTGAGCAACCCAGTTGGAGGTATAGTCCACACTGGAGGCAAACGGGAGAATACGTTCTAAAAGTGCGCCCTCGGTGACTGAACACCTGCTACATGTGAGGCACACTGCCGGACAGCATAGAGGAGACAGTTACCCTCAGAGGCAGTACTCAGCTAATAATAATGATAAGAATAAGAATGTGAGGGGGCCAGCCCGGTGGCATAGTGACTGGGTTCGCACACTCCGCTTTGGCAGCCTGGGGTTCACAGGTTCCGATCCCAGGCACAGACCTGAACGCTGCTCATCAAGCCATGCTGTGGCAGCATCCCACATACAAAATAGAGGAAGATGAGCACAGACGTTAGCTCAGGCCAGTCTTCCTCAAGCAAAAAGAGGAAGATTGGCAATGGATGTTGGCTCAGGGCCAATATTCCTCACCCCTCCCCCCAAAAAAAGATAGTAATGCGAGCTCACACATGTTAAGCATCCACTGTGCATCAGGCACAGTGCTTGGCATGTTCTGTTCCGTATCTCCAGTACAATTCTTCAAGGTAGGAATTATTATCCACTTCTTAGGAAAGGTGAAGCAAGGCATTTATTCCTTGATTCATTCACCCAGAGGACTCTGGGCCCCACCTGTGCCAGGTGCTGGGCTGGCCCCTGAGAATGCACAGATAAAGAGAACAGAGACTCTGAGACTTTCCCAAGGTCGCGAGGAAGCAGTGAGGGAACAGGACTGTGAGCTCTGCTCTCTGCACCGCAGACCTGTGCTGGGCCACAGCATCGGGAAGCTGCCTTCCAGCCCAGCCCCAACCAGCCTCCCGGCTTCCCAAGGATGGGACATAAGCTGCGCTCCGGCAGCCCTTGCTATGCAGTGGGGCAGACTGAGAGCCCAGCTGAGGTTCTGCACCAGGGTCAACAGTGCAGATAATTTATTCTCAACAAAAACCTTTAAAAGCAGGAGTTGCACTCTAGCAACTTTAGGACTCTCTAGGCCTAAAGAGGATTTTGTCTTTACCATCATGGAAGATTTTGTCACAGAAATTACCCTATTATACAGAAATATCACAGGGCTGTGTTACCGCAAGAGGACCTCTGTGCATGGCGTACATCCGGAGACCTGTCTCAAGTCCCCTCTCCCAAGCTCCAGAGGGGAGGCTGTTACTCAGCGCACCCTTGGGCGCGAGGCTGCCCCTCACAGCTCTGCAGCAGGCATTCAGTTCTACTAGATGCCGGGCGCTTTACCTGTATTTTCTCACTTAATCCTCCCAGCAGCCTGCAAGGTGACGCTGTCACCCCTGTTCTACAGAAGGGAAATCTAAGGGTCAGAGAAGAGGAGTTCCCTCCCCTGGCAGGGAGAGAGCCTGGATTCAGACCCAGGTCTGTCTGGAGTCAGAGTCTGGCTTCTTTCGGGAACATCAACCTGTAGGTTCCAAAGTGCTCTGAGGGGTGGCAGACACAGAATGTTTCCTGGTGTTCAGCATGGCCTGTGGGAAAAGGCAAGCACCCAGGAGCCAAAGACTCAGGAGCTGGTCTGGCTTGGCCGGAACAAGCATCTCTGGTCTTGCTCAACTGGAACAAGCGTCATGTTGTTAAATAGACTGCCCGATCACAGTAGGCCTCATCTGTAAAGTGTGTGCATGCACACTTGTGTGTGTGTGTGTGCACGCGTGTGTTATGCAGTTCACAAATCTGTAAGAGCAAATCACACAATCATGACTGCTTTCTGCTTTGCAAGGAAAGGTCACCTGCAGAAAGGAGCCCAACCTTACACACGTGAGGGCTTCCCAGAAACCACGTACTTTTGAAACTCTCACTTTCTGTTCTGTATGTTCTGCCTTGACTTGGGGTAGCCATCAGTCTAAAAAAACACCTCCACGAAACAGTGCCGTTTGCTGTCTAAGAGCAGGAGCTCTCACCAGCCGAGCCAGCGTTTTGACTTTGCTCCCCGACGTGAAGCATCTGAGAGCTGGCTGGGGGCCTTCCAGTGGCATCAGAAGGGAGCTCGCCTCTACATCTTCACAATGGCTTGTGGATAAGATATGGGCCTTTGGTCTGTGGCGGCACCTACATTTTTCAAGAGATGTATATATTACTGAAAGGTTGTGTGTAAATTATATTTTGTTCAGTCAAATTACCTTTTAATTTACCCCGAAATTTGAACCTGCAAAAACACATAAATTAGCAATTACAAATGTTCCGACAGTCAACCCAGTTGCCCAAGCCAGAAATCTGGGACTTCCTCCCTCTCCCGAACTCTCCACATCAATTAGTTGGGAAGGCTCGTAGCTATTGATTTACCACCTAAATCTCCCTCGCATCTGTCCAGCTCTCTCCATCCCCACTGCCACCCTCCTCACTGCTTCTCACTTGAGTTATTAAAACATCCGTGGGACTGATTCTCACTACCCCTAGCCACACTCTCAGTTTAACCACCCACCGTCTCACCTCTCCTCAAGCTAGAGTGATCTTCATTAATTTCCAATCTGGTCATGATCCTCTCCTCCTTAAATCCCTCTTGAGCCTCCCCATCACCTTCTCAATAAAATCCAAACCCCACAGCATGGCATCTACAGCCCCTGACGATCCTAGCCATTCCCAACTCATCCCTTTGCCACCCAAGCATGCCACTCCTAGGCCAGGCCAAACTTTGGGGTGGCTCCTTGAACCCACCATGCTCTCCATGTCTCCCCTTCAGGTCTTTGCAAATACTGCTTGGAGCGCCTTTCTGTGCCTTCCTTGCCTAACACCTCCTCATCATTTAGAACATCCCTGCAGAAGGGGCCCCTTCGACATCCTCTCCACCACGCCCCATGCTAATCGACCCAGGAGGTCTGCTCCCTCTGGACTATAGGAATTGATCTTCTTCTCTCCCCTTCCAGACCGTAGGCCCCTTGCAAACTGTCTTTGACCTCAGCATCCATAGAGCGCAGTCTGTTGAATGAATGAATGGTCACTCGTAAGTTCTCTTTAACGTCTCACCCTCCTGATGACTTGTGAGTTTTCGCTTAGACTTTATGACACAATGTTAACCAGAGGAGCTGGGGGCAAGGAAGCGGAAGCTGCTGCCAATCAGTGATCAATCAGAGGTGACCTTCATTTGTCTCTGAAATCACCGTGTGAGTCGATGAGGAAATATGGAATAATTTATAAAACGTTAGTGTACATTTGAATTTTAAGTCAGTGGATTAAGTGCAATAGATCTATGTCCATTTGAAAGCACATTTTTACAAAACCACTATAGTAGTCACACACACATTAAAAGCATTTTGGGAAATAGGTAAAAAATCACCCATAGTTCCAAAACCTAAACCCAACCACTAACACGTTGGTTTAATTCCTTTTAGTCTTTTTTCTCTATGTAGGTTTAAAGGGTTTTTTTTTCTTTTAAATGTAAATTTGAGATTCTCTATGTATCATTTTGCAAGCCACTTTTTTCTCTTATGACATTAGCGTTTTCATGGTATTACGTACACATCGTTCAATGACCACATAAAAACTCCATTGCATGGATGTTCCTTAGATTACATCTCATCCCTCTGCTGTTAAACGTTTAAATTGTTTCTACTATTTCCTTATCCTGAATAATTCTGGGACACACGTATTTCAAGGCTTTGTTAGGACAGATTTCCAGAAGCGGAATTACTGAGTCAAAAGGCCAGGAACAGTTCTCAGGCTCCCGATAAGTGTTGCCACCTGGTTTCCCATTCGTTGCCCCAATTTGCACTCTCCCCAGAGGAGTACAAGAATCCCCATTTTACCACACCTTGCCCCACGTGCAATTATTATTTTAAAATATCTATTCTATTTTGACTGGTGAGAAATCATTTCACACCATTTCACTTTGTATATATGGGATGAAGAATGAGACCAAGCGTTTTCCATATGTTTACTTCCTAGATGTATCTCCTCATTTGTGAATTGCAACAGCAGTTCATCTTCATCTATAGGCAAACACCTTAGTAGAAAGAGAGCATGAGCTGGACACACGAACTCAAGCCCTGCTCCTTTGGCCAGCTGTGTGACTGTGGGTGCGAGTCTGTACTTTCCTCAGCTTCTGTTTCCTCATCTATGAAACTGGGATTCTAATCCCTACCTTGCAAATTTGATGTGGGGATTAAAGAGGGAGCAACTTGCACCCACCCAGCACGGTCCCTGGCACACAGCTCCCCCTGAGCCCTGAGCTTTTTGTCATTGCTTCAGGGTGATCCTTTAGGCCCCTGCCGCTTGGAGATCAGCAGCACCAGCATCATCCGGGAACTTGTTAGAAATGCAGAGTCTCAGGCCCCACCCCAGACCTATTGCGTCAGAATCTACATTTTAGCAAGATCTCCAAGTAATTCATATGCACATCAAAGTTTGAGGAGTCCTGCTTTAGGCTTTGAAACTTGAGGGCCATGGGTGGGTTCTCCAGGCACAATAATCAGCACCAACCCAGGAGGAAGAGGGAGATCAGGAGCCCTGACACACACTCTGTTCTCACACAGCCTCTGTCAGCCCCAGAGAACAGAGGGCGAGCAGATTGCACCCACCGCCTTAGCAGTCGGCCCAGCAGGGTGCCATCTCTGGGAAGGCAGCCCTCAGCCAGCGGCCCGGTGCTGCCCTTTTTGCCTGAGAAAGGGGTACATCAGGGAGAAGAGTCAACTAGGGGTGCAGGAAGAGGCTGTAGACTCGCCAGAATGAAGCAACCTGAGCCGTAGCACATTAACATTCTAACTTGGTACGGGTGCCCAGAGATGCTGGCAGAGGCCTCAGATAGGAGCCAGGGATGCTTCAGAGCTTGGAAAGCAGGCCCTTGGTCCTTTAGGTCCCGCCCATTGTGCACGCCATGCTTACTCAGGGGTGAGAGATGCATGGGAACTTTGCTCTGAACACGGCAGAACAGCTGATGTTGAGGGAGAGGGAGGCGTCTGTACTTTCCAGCCAATGATCATGCTGCTTCATGGATCCAGCCACCTCAGAAGGCGGAGTGGCAACACTCCACGTCTGTCATCCTGTTACATCTTATTATCCTCTCAACCTGTGAGAAAGCCCGTAGGGCTTCCGGGGCCTGTCCCACTCGGATATCCTATCTCACTGAACCTTCCATCAACCCTCTGATGAGGACCCCCATTTTCCACTTGAGTAAACTAAGGCTCGGAGAGGTTGGCAGCTAGGACACCTAGCCCACCAGTGGGGAGGGGAGGGGAGGGCTCCAAAGATCTCTTATCACTCACCCACCTGACAGATCAGGAAGCTGAGGCTGAAAGTTTAAGACAAATAAAGTTCTAAACAAGGATGGTGACAGGACCTGAACTGGGGCCTTCAGAAACCTAGGTGATGGTTTTTGGTTAACCACGCTAAATCCCACTGAGCTTTACTCTCAGGCCTAATCTCACCACCGCTGCCAGGCCCAGCCTCCAAGCGCTAAAGAATAACCCCATTAGAACTCCACGCTTCTGGCAGTGTAGCACGCCAGCTCCTGAGCCACCCTCCTTCCCTTCTTATCCCTCAACATGCCACCTCCTCTGGTTCCTGCAAGCTCATTTTCAGAGCCTTCTCACTTGCAGACTTCTGAGAGTTACTTCTGGTCTTTCCAAGCAGGTTTTTTTTTTTCACCTTCAGTTCGCAAGATCAATCCGTGCCCACCCTCTGGCCATGGCAGCCAGAGAAATCCTCCCAAATTAATATGCACTGGAGCTTCTCCCTGAGGGATGGTTTCCCAGACTGGCTTTGAGAGGCTTCCGCAAGGAGTCTTAGGAACCTGTTTGCATACGAGATGAAGAAGAAGATGCACAAAGTATGTTTTGGATGCTCCTTTCGTGGGCTCAACATTCTACCCAAACTGAGCTTATACGATTAGTTTGCTTAGCACATAGATATGAAAATCTTAGAGCTGGATCTGAGAAGTTGCAGCATCTTTAGAAGTTTAGAGAAATAAAGAGCTTTGCCCAAGATCACACAGCAAGTGTCTGGCAGAGCTGAGACAGAACCCAGGTGCCCGAGCCCAGTGCACTGTCTTCCGTCACTCGGCTGTCTCCTCCCTTCTCTTAGGTGATCAAGGAATTATCTTAATTGTAGATGGCATTGTTTCAGATTGAGGTCAGTGTGGCTAAGAGGGATGGGGCGATGGGAAGGGGAGGGAGCGGGGCCCTCCTGCTCAGACCTCCTATACTTAGAGGGGGCCAAGGACACCTGGAGGTCCAGCCTCATCCCGTTACTCCTTCCTTGCGTTGACATCTCGACTTAATTCTCTTCCCCCTGCTTTGTGGAGTGTATGCGTTTCCTATTGCTGCTGTAACAAATGACCGCAAACAGTGGCTTAAAACAGCAGAAATATACTATCTTACAGTTCTGGAGGCCGGAAGTCTGAAATGAGTCTTAAAGAGCTAAAGTCAAGGCGTCAGCAGGGCTAGCTCCTTCTAGTGGCTCCAGGGGAGAATTCATTCTGTGCCTCTTCCAGCTTCTGGTAGCTGCTGGCACTCCCTCGCTCGTGGCCACATCCTTCCAACCTCTGCTACCATCATCATATTGCCTTCTCTTCTTCTGGTTAAATCTTCCTCTGCCTCCCTTTTCTAAGGCCCCTTGGGATTCCATTGGGCCCACCCAGATAATCCAGGATAATCTCCCCACCTCAAGAACCTTAACTTAATCACACCTGCCAAGCTCTTTTTGCCATATAAGGTGATAGTTACAGGGTCCAGGGGTTAGGATGTGGATATCTTTGGGTGCCGTTATTCAGTTCACCGTAAGTAGTAACAAGATGCAATTAAAAGCATATGAGACTTAGAGATGAACATGGGTTTACATCCTAGCCCTGCTGCTTGCTAAGCGCATGACTTTGGGCATATTTTTCAGCCTTCCTGGGACTCCTCTGTTTCCTCTTCTGTAAAATGAAAGTCACGTTATCTCTCTTTCAGGGCTGTGGTGAGGACCAGGCGCAATTCGCATCGAGCACCCAGCATTGTAGCTGGTGCACTGTAGGTGTTGAACATAGGCAGCCAGGATGCTAGGGGATCCTGGAACTCTGCTGCTGCTCCTCTGGTGCAGCCTCCCTGATTTTAAGAAGTCAGCAAGTGCTATAAGGATGCAAGAGCCAGCTGATTGTGCAAACAGATTGGGCTTCCATTATCCTCCAGATTCCGTTTGCACCAGGTCCGTTTGAATTAGCTAGTAATGGAAGAGGCAGAGCACTGGTCTATGGGAAGAGAATTGTCAATAAGTGAGTTTGGGATAATGTAATATCCGTAATAGATGGAAGGAGCTGCGTGTTCTGTCTGCTTCCCTGCGGAGAAACTCCAGCAGGTCAGATCTTTGCTTTGATTTTTTTTTGTTTTTCGTGTAAAGGGATGTTTTCTTCCCTTTAGATGGGGCATTTCCACTTTTCTGGGGGAAAAGTAAAGGGGAGGGTAAGCAGTCCCCTCTGGCTTCCTAAACTACAGATCTGAATTTCCAACCACTAGTGTCCCTTTCCTGGAGCTCTCGTCTTCAACAAGAGCATTACCAACCAGCTGTTTTTTGTGACTTGGGTTCCTAGAGTCCCCTTGCAGGTAATATCCCCCATTCCTCACTGTGTGCTGGTAAATGTTTAAAAAGTGGCTTTCTGGAAGGGAAAAAGTCCTAATTGCCCATCTCTATGATGTAAATGATCCCATGGCTGATTTCAAGCTACCGACTTGACCTTGCTGAACACCGGGTTGGGGAGGATGAGCAGTCGGCTCTTCTGAGCTTTTGTAGGCTGGTTCCACCCCCTGCATACTCATCCCTCTAGTAGCAACGCCTCACACACCCCCTGCTCCCCTGAAGGGCCATGCACTTCTGTGCTTTTGCATATACTATCCTTCAGCCCTGGGACCTTCCCATTTTCCACCAATCAAAGTCGTATTTGTTCTTCAAGCCTGGACCCATTAAGTCCTTCATGTGAATTAATCCTCTCTTTCTCTGCTTCCCCACAGGATACTGCTACTACCTTTATTTGGCATTTCTTTCATCCTGCCCCGTAGTATACAGCTAAGTCATTAAATGTCTATCTTTCCCAGTCATCTGGCTTTGGAAAGACACTGGCCTTGGGTGATCCCAATACGTAGCTCTGTAACTCAAAGCACAGGAGTTTCTCAACTGTGAAACAAGGGCACCCACCCACACCCCATTTTCTTTTGTGGAGTTACTGTGAGGGTATGTGCAGAGCACACAGTAGGTGCTCAATAAATGGCAAGGCCTTTCCTTAGAGGGTAGGACCAAGTCTCACCCCTCTTTGTCGACCCTCACATTCCCTGGTATGTAGAAGATTCTCACCCACCCAGGAATCATTGAAATGGAATGAAATCTCCCAGCATATGCCATGCAAATAGCGATGAGGAGGGAATTGCGCCCTAAAAGGTCTGCAGCTGGCCTCGAATCTCACCCATATGGGATGAGCTTTAACAGTCTAAGAGATTCTCGCTCAGCCCGGGTTGGGGAGGGGGCGTGGAAATAAGAGTGCAGATGGAGAGTTTTCGTGGTGGCTTAATCTTGCAGGCACCATAGATAACTCATAAATGTCAGAAGTGATGCACGCAATTTAGAAGGCAGAAAGGAATCTGGAGATATTAAGGTATTTACCAGACCACGTGAGGGAGCAGGCTCAGCCTCGGACGCCGCTCGTATATTCATTAGCAGAGGCTGTGTGAACTTGAGCAGCTTAGAGTCTACTAGAAGCCTCCCATTTTCTTATTTGGGATCTGAGTGTCGTTGCCTCATTATACAGTGCAATGTTCCCTGATGGATGCTGGCTCTGCCGGTGTCTCTGAGATGGAGAAATAGGGGGGATGCTGGGCAAGTGGCAGCTCGGTCGCTCCTTCTGCTGCAGCATCTTGGATTGGATCCCAAAGGGTGTGAATGACCCCCGATGAGCGGGGGCGTCTGTTGCATACACTCCCATCCTCTGCCTCTTTTCCCTGTTTCACTTGAGGGTTAAGGTTAGAAGTTTCTGGAGTCTATGCACAGGCTGAGACAGACCAAGTCGGGAGCTGCTGCCTGTTTGGAGATAGTTTATGGGATGCCAGATGGAAAATTCTACCAGAGGCTGGCTCTGACTGGCCAGTGACGTTGGCGGTCAAGGTGATGTCAAGAAGACAGGGAGAGTGAGGAGCTGCTCGGGTCGGATGATTTAGCAAGCTCAGTCCAAGGACATTGGCTGGATTCATGCATTCATTCATTCACTTAGTCACCCATTTATTCATCTTTCTTCCAACAAATATTTATAGGACATTTAACTTGGGCCAGGCACTGGTGGCACAGTTATAAGCAAAATAGACATAGTACCTGCCCTGGGATAGCTCAGGGCAGTGGTTCTTAAATGCGAGCAGTTTCATCCCCCAGGGGACAATTGGCATTGTCTGGGAACATTTTTGATTGTCATAACTGGGGCGGGGAGCACCTGGCATCTAAAGGGTAGAGGCCAAGGATGCTGCAAAACATCCTAAAATGCCCAGGCCAGCCCCCACCACAAAGAATGATCCAGCTCAAAATAACAATAGCGCTGAGACTGAAAAACCATGTTCTACAGGCTTTTCGGAGGAGATTCCTTTTTATATGACATATTTCAGGGGGAAATTACTTGTATGGTCAACCTGTATATTTGCTCATAAGAGAGCAAAACGTAAAACTGGGACAGTTTCTAAAGAAAGTTCTAAATATCACAGCAACAAGAACAACAGCCTCTGCCCATGAGACGTGGTAGAAGACTGGGCTGCCTGGTCAGGTCTTGGTCCAGGTGTGTTGATGACCCTTAGAGGATGCCCACAGGATGCTGGTCAAAAGCGTGGGCTTCATGGTCAGGACCCCAGGTTGGGGTTCTGATTCTCCTACCCTTAACTGACTGATCTTGGGCCGTTCACATTACCCCTGTCCAACTCACACAGTTCTTTAAAGACAGCCAGCTGGCCCAAAGAAATATTCACCAGGGCATTAAAAGGCAGCCAAAGGCACTGCCCCTCACCCTCCAGAACTCTTTCAGACCCCTGCTCACTGCCGTCTTCTCATTAGCTTATCATTAGTTCTTTCATTCATTCATGCAACAAAGACTTACTGAGCGCCTACTAGGCACCAGGCCTGTTCCAAGTGCTGAGGCTGCATCAGCGAACAAAACAAACCAGGTCACTCATAAAACCTGCACTTTTTATAGAGAACAAGTTAATAAGAATAATAATAAATTCCACAGATACAAATTTTATGATGAAAATAGAAGGAGATGACGTGGCAAGGGGTGACTAAGTTGGTTGGTCAGAAAAGGCCTCTCCAAGGAGGTCCCTTTTAAACTGACACCCAAAGGAAAAGGGGAAAACAATGGGCATTTGCTTTTCTTGCCAGACACCACGCTGTGCTCGGTGCTGAGGATACGCAGATGACGGTGATCCGGTTCCCCCTCCCCAGGAGCTGACACTGGGCTCTGCCTCTCTTCTCACCCATGATAGACGTGTATCACACTAAGTTCTACCGCCCGGGGAGGTTTTGAAGATTCCATGACGTGACACACATGAAAACCCCCTGAAAATGAATTGGGGGCACAGACTTTAGATGTTATTATCACCACTCAGCAAGTCACTTTACTTTCTCCAACCTTCGTTTCCTCCATCTGTCAAATGAGAAGAAGACTATTTACTCGGCCTGCTTCAGACAGCCGTCATATGCTTTAAATGAAGCAATGAATGAGAATGCGCCAGAACACCGCTGAAATGTAAACACCGCTCACCACCTCCCTGCATCCTCTTTGCACTAAAGGAATCACTTGAGGATAAGGATCTGTTGTGATCCACCTTTGTAAGGCTCTCTCCTCAGACCAGGTAGAGCGTCTAACATATAGTTAGTGCTCAGTAAGTCCTGGTTAAGTTGAATCAAATGCCACATCTGTTGTCACTGTGAAGTGGGCAGGGAAGGAATTATTAAATCCAGTTTACAGGTGAGGAAACTGAGGCTCAGGTAGGGTGGGGAGTCATGCTGCTAGGAAGAGGCAGAGCCCGGACACGATCCCTGATCTCTTGGCTTCCGATCCAGTGAGCTCTTCATTACCACCCCTTGGAATAGCTATTTTGGGGATCTGCAAAAAAAAATCTTGATGTTTCCTGGGGGCAAGCCAGCCTGCTAGCTGTCTGGCAATACTGAGCTCTAATAACTTATCCAGGCTGGGTTTGAAAGTAGCTGCTCTCCTCTGGAGGTATCTGGATAACCTTGGAGTGTCCCCCTGGGTCCAGTTTCTTTGCGTCCCTTGACTGGGACGCACAGCTGAGGGGCTGTCAAGAGGTGGAAAGGGGAAACCAACCCCACCCGAGGAGCATCAAGGGACAGACCCACCGAGAATGAGATGTCTGTCTCATCGTTATGATGAGATGTCATCTCATCATTATGGCACCATAATACACCAGTGAGAACTCCCTTCCTGGGAGAGCTTTGGGTAGCTGGCAGACCTGGGCTTATGTCCCACAGCCTCTGTTAGGGGAAAGGCCACAACCTTCTGGACTGTAGTTTCCTCCCCAGCAAAATAGAGATGCTATTCACCTCATTGGATTTTATGAAGATTGAAAAGGATCATGAACGCAGAGCAGCTACTGTGGGGCCTGGCACATAGTAGGTGCGCAACAGGGGGTGGCCTCCCCTGTCTCCTCCTTCCCCATAATCCCAGAACTAATCATGCCTGGACTGCTGGCTCCTTCCACCTCCTCACAAGTTGTGAGGATTTACAAGGCAATACCAAGCAATTTCTGTTTCCTGGGAAGTACGATGCTGCTGTTTTGAGAGTGAAAAAATATGAAAGCTTAGCTTGCCTCCTGTCTTCTAGGTTTGAGACTCCAGGAGGCCTCCTGTGGCCATCCTGCATTTTTATGACCCTGGTGGGTTTCATCACTGGCTTTGATTCCTGGAAACTCATCTCCCATCCTGACCCTGAGAGCACTTGATTCGAGACATCAATCACAGTTTAGTGTTGAGTTCCCTGTTTACATATAACTGAGGACACTCTTGTTGCCAGATCTGAACTGCGGTCTCAGAATGTGGTGTCGGGGAGTCCACATGGCCCAGAAAAGAGTGAATGTTGTCACCCCCATCTCATTGTCTCCTGCTGCCGTCGCCGTGGGAACGCTATGCCAAGAAACAGCACAGCCTGCGTGGCCCCAGCCCTGCAGCATGCTGGGAGTGCTGGCGGGAAGAAATGATGTCAGTATCACCAGGCCAGGATTGAGGTGTCAGGACTCAACCAGCCCCCTCCAGGAAGAGGCTAACTGTACAGATTGCCAGGTCCAAGGGACTTCTGCAAATTCTAGTCAAGGTCTCCCAAAATATGTTTAGGTTGTTATAGGTATTATACCTACAACCAAAAGCTTAGATGTTCAGTAGTCAAATATGTTTCAAAATGATAAATTATGACATGTCAGACACTTCTCTTTACTGCAGGACTTATCAGAACCTTTAATAAACAAATATGCTTGTGGATCTCCAAGAGAGGAATATAAAACATAGGGTTTTGCCAACTTTTTAAAATTGCAAACCTTTTTTTAATCTCCAAAAAGAGCATCCAATGGGATCAGTGTTCTCCAAAATTTATTTTGGGAATTGCTGATCCAGGCTGGCAGCATTTCACAGGGGCGCAAGGCAGGAGCTTGTGGGTCGTACTGTTCTCAGTATCAGGTGATGCTAGGAACACTCAGGGCCGGACTTTGAGGGAGGACTGAGAGGGACCAGTCACAAGATTAGGGCCTGGTTGAGCATCCTGTTTGGGGAGCCAGGCTCCATTTTCAGCAGGGGCTCAAGTTGATAACTGCTAACTGAAGTGGGAGAGAGAAAGCTGCAGACCCCACAGAGCAAAGATTAGAAGAGGGAGGCTACCGAATGGTAATTGGTGTGAACAGAAGGGTCTGAATCAGCAAGGATGCTTTTGTTTCAAGTAAGAAAACACCAGTCAAATGTGCTTAAGTAAACTAGAGAGCTTATTGGGTCATGTGACTGACCAATCCATCCAGGTCGA
The DNA here is from genome assembly GCF_021613505.1 of Equus quagga. NCBI lineage: Eukaryota > Metazoa > Chordata > Mammalia > Perissodactyla > Equidae > Equus > Equus quagga. The sequence goes on along the minus strand of NC_060277.1, from coordinate 77,320,525 downwards.
CTGACTGTTCAGTCTTCAGGTATGGCTTGATCCAGGGATCAAATGCTGTCAGCTGGATAATGTTCATTTCTCTCCATTCTGACTGTAGTTCCTCTCTGTTGGCTTCATTCTTGGCCAGACTCTCTCTTCACAATGGCCACTGGAAGTTCCCACTGCTACATCTTTCTGGTTTCATGTTCAATGGAAAAGAAAGGCTACTTCTCAAACAATGTGCATGTGTGCACATACACACACATACACATACTAGAATTGAGTTCCATTGGCTATAATTAGCCTGACTTGGATCATAGGCTCATCTCTGAAGCAATTGTGCCTGGGGATAAAATGGACCAACTGGCTTGGCCTCAGCGCCAGGTGCCATACTTGGAGTCCAAGTAGAGTCTATCTCATCTACAGCTCATGGGGTAGGTAGGGGTAATGACTCTCCTAGAAGGAAACTGGTGATGAATGTCAGGCAGTAGACACAACGAATATTCACAACAGGCTGTCTTTCTGTCTGACATGCAGTGGTAGCAACAGCTGATTTTCCCATCCTGCCCAGATGGCATGAAAGGGCTTCTCCTACTCTGCCAGGCTGGCCTCTCATTGATTTAGTGGCTGGACAGAGGCTGAGGCTGCAGGTTATGAGAATATAGTGACCAGAGCTGGACATGGGAGGGACAGGTAGGGACTGATCAGAAAAGTGACAAGCTGAGTTATTCTGGAAGAGTTTGATATTTCAGGATATGAAAGAGCAGACAATAACCAGACTTAGGAGAACATGACAGAGTGCAGGGTCCCTGTCAAAGCCTAACTCTCAGAGGTCAAGGGACCCAAGCCTCACTCTGCCTCCCCTCTGGTCTGACCAATAGAAACCAGACACTAGGATCACCAGCCAAATGCCAACCAAGTAGCAACTTGATTCAAGGTCAAGTATATGCTTAATAACCCCCCACATGCAGAGCTCTCTGCACTGCCAGGCTGGAGAACATGGCCTACCTGAGGCTAAAATAGGGCTCTCAAAACCCTCACCCCTAACTTAGACCTTGGAACCTGCCTGGGGCAGTCAAGCAGACCGTGAAAACTTTACCCAAACAGACACCGGTCTGCCCAACACACCCAGAGAGAGTGACAAGCCACCCCAGCCTGGATCCCACCTTAGGGTGAGCAGGGAGCAGAGGAGTGAGTCCCCACGTCTGTCCTGTGGTGCAGAGAAGGCCCCCAGAAAAAGAACAAAGGCAGAGCCCATCACCCACTCAGAGTACGTCACTACCCCTCACAGTCAAGAGGCCAGTGAAGGTCAGTTCCCCCCAATCAGATGAGCCACCTCTCTCAATTAGGTGGGATTAAAAAGGGGCAAGGGGTAGATGCTCAGCCCCAGCATTCCCCAAGAGGACAGAAGTGCTGGTGGAAGTTCCCTCCTCCGTGACAGGAGTGGGCATGTGGGGTGAGGACACTGTTTGTCTGCCTTGTTCTAAAGAGGTCTAGTTTCTTCTCATGTGGCTCCAGGTAATCCTCTGGCCATGTGGGCTGGACCCAGGATGGGACTTGGGGCCCCACTGGATCAGAGGGATTGTTACCCAGAATAACCAAAAAAATATGATTTGAAAAGGCACGTGGATACACACAGAGACACATATACACGTGTACACTCACAAATGTATGCCAGGAGATATATAATCCTCACTATGTGCCAGACACTGGGCTAAGCTTTGGGGCTATAAATTCCACTGGATGTGGTCCCTGCCCTCAGGCTGCTTCCAGCCTAGAGCAGAAAATAGGCCCAGAGAGCATCAATTCTAACGCAGCGTGACACACGTGCTGAGGGAGCTCCGGGTCAGGAACGGGCAGTGGGTACACAGAGAATGGAGGACCCACACCTCCATGGTCAAGTGAGAGAAGATCTCAAAATGGAGCTAAGACAAGTTTTCCAGCTGTGGCAGCCGGATGCCGCACCACTGGATCAGACGGTTCCCATGCAGATGTTCTCTCCTGCTCCCTGAGCTCTGCCTGAGGATTTCCTGACCCTCCATCCTGGCCCGCCTCCTCCTCCCACCTGTGGCAGAGCTGCTCCGGCTGTCAAAGGTGACTCTGCTCTTTTGGCCATGAGAAGCCAACGTGTTCTGTCGTTTGGCGTCTGTGAAGGTTCTCAGCTCATCAGAGGGGGCACCGGGTGCCAGCCTTTCTGATGGATCTAAGGGCGAGTCTTTGCTTTTCTTCTCCCTGACTTTTGAAGTGCTAATCCTCCTGGGAGGCCAGGGAGTGGGCCCCAAAAGCAAGGATTAAGCTAAATAAAACAGGAAGGAAAAATTTAGATAACTTTATTAGGTAGGAAGGTATTAACAATGAGACCACAGTCATATCTGAAAGTCACATTTTCTATCCATAGAAACGCATATCTAATTTTTTTTATACGTAAGTTAATGGAGGAATGGGACTGCACAGAGTTACTTTTACCCTTTATACCCAGTCCGGCTGGAGCCCTGCTGTGCCTCCTACTGGCCCCCAGAGGGGCACAGACCTGCTGGCCACACCTGGGCACCCAGAGGGGGACAACAGCCTCTCAGAGTGGTGAGGTGTCTGGGCCCCACACATAGTGCCCTCCCTCTCACACCTGATTTCTTCCTGCTCTGAAATCCTAGTCAGAATATTCCCCAGAGAGAAAACTGTCCCTACTTCCAGCAGCCCCATGACCCCAAAGAGCCCGTTGGCTCCATTTGAATCTCACCGCCTGGGGGAATCCACAGCTGTCCCTGTGGGGAGTGAGTCCACACCTCGTTATTGCTCATGTGGCCCAAGATGACTTGCCCCTCACAGTGGACCCGCTCCTGCTGGCTCTGTGGCACTGGAGGGCTCCTGGGTGGGCTTCTACCCTGAAGAAAATTGTCATCCATTCATCCAACCAACCAACTAATGCTTAATGGACACCTACTATGGGTCAGGCACTGCTGTAGGCCCGGAGGATGCAGTAATTTACAAAACAGACCAGAATCCATGCCCTCACTGCTTGGAGGAGACAGAAAATAAACAAGATAAATGAGTAAAGTATGTAATATGGTGAATAATAAAGTGCTAAAAAGAAAACATAAGTCAGGGAATGGGAATAAATGTTGGGAGGTGAAATTTTAGATAAGGTGGCCAGAGAAAACCTCCCTGAAAAGGTGATGTTTGAGCAAGACCTGGAGAAAGTAAGGGAGCGAGCCATGTGGATCTGGGGGTGGAGTACCCCAGGCAGAGGGGACAGCCAGTGCAAAGGCCCTGAGGTTGGAGCTTGCCTGGGGTATCCAAAGAACAATGAAGATGAGCTTAGCATCTTCAGGGGCCAGATGGTGCAGGGCCTCATAATCACGGCATTTACTCTGAATGTGATGGGGAGCCATTGAGGGTTTTGAGCAGAGGAGTGACAGGATGACTCTGACTGCTGAAGAGGGCGAGGGTAGAAGAAAATAGGGAGATAGCCCTTATGTGGCTATTGCAAGAACCCAAGTGAGAAAGACAATGGCTTGGACCACAGAGGTGGAGTGGTGAGAGGGATTCAGATTCCAGATCTGTTTTGAAGGTAGAGCAACAGAATCACAACCAGACCAGCTGTGTGGTGTAAGAGAAGAAAAAGGAGTCACGGACGACCCCGGAGCTCCTCGTCTGAGCAATGGAAGGTCGAGTTCCCATTTGCTAAGAAGGGAAGGACTGGAGGAAGAGCCGGTTTGGGAAGGACCATCAGGAGGTCAGTTCTGGACAAGCCTGAGCACCCAAGTGAGACATGTAAGTGGGCAGTTGGGTGTCTGAGTGTAGATGTTAAGGGAGTGGACTGGGCCAGATTTATTTGTGAGTCCTCAGCATAGAGATAGTTTTTGAATCTCTGAGACTAGATTTAAATCTCTGAGACAAGATTCCCTAGGGATTGAGAGCTGAGTCAAAAAACTCATGCACTGTTGCCTCTGTGCCAGGCACTGTGCTGGCTCTTTGACATCCAGAGATGAGACTCGCCCTCAGGTCCGAGAGCAGAAGCAGCAGCAGCAATGTCAAAGGCATGCAGTCATTGCTGGTGGCAGGAAGCTCCGGGGTGCGAGGGAAAGCTGACTCTGAATGGCGTGGGGATGTCAGGGAAGGCTTTCTGAAGAAGAGGACCCTTGAGCTCCCCTAAGGGAAAAGGAGTATTCGGGCAAAGATGGTGGGAAGGTACTCCAGGAAAAGGGAACAGCGTGTGCAAAGGCAGGAAGTCAGAACAGAGCATGGGGCTGGAACAGGACATACTCATGGAAGAGCAAGGGGGCTGGGAGGCTAGGGAAGGTGGAAGACAGGGCTCAGATGGGGTTCTGGAGAGTGTGGACTTTGTCCTGAGGTATACAGGGAAGGGCTGCTGAAAACTATCGTCATGAGAATGTCATAGTTGGGTTCAGTGTATTAAGAGTCAGTATCTGGGACATGGGTGACACGTGTCCAGGTTGGCGATGGTCATCAACCTACTTATGTGAAGCAGTTCTTGGAGGAGCCCATCGGTTTCTGAGCCTGCCACTTTGTCCCTGGCACAGTGACTACCCTGAAGCCAGAGGAGTGCTCCCCCAGGGCAGGGACATGCTCAGGCTCTAGGGAAGAAGGCGGGAGCTCCAAATCTATCAATGCTGCTCCCTCGCTTTATGGACAGCATCCTTTTAACCCCCAAAACCGCCATATGAGAGAGGTGTGAATATCTCTGTTTTCTAGAGTAGCCAATGAGGGCTCCGAGAGTTTATGTATCAAGTCCAAAGTCACTCAGCACAAATGTGGGGAGCCAGGGTTTGAACCCCGGTCTGTGGGAGCCTCCCCTGCTGAAGCGTTTCTTAGCAAATGTGAACGTTTCCAACCAGCCAAGAGCACACAATTTGCAGGGCGGCTGATGATTAAACAAGTTGGCTAAGCGGTTCTCACGCCTCATCCACAGTTGTCCTTTCCTTGACATACTGTGTACAGAATTTAAATATTGTCTTTCAACTCAGTGCTCATTTTATTAGCAGGAAGCATTTAGAATGAGCCATTACACCATCATGGGGGCTTTTATTATTGGCCCTTAATAAATGCTTGATACTCAAAATGGTTATGAGCCACAGTGTGGGGATGGTCCCACCCATTGCTCTCTCCCTCCTCTGCTCTCTCTGCCATAAAATTAACTGAGGTATTCATTAAGAGACGTAGCATTTATCCTACTTTTAACTGGCATGATGCCGGAAAAATAAAATAAGCGTATCAGAGGAACGACAGAAGGCTTTTTAATGATAGCAAAGTTAAATTGCAAGAGCAGTCCTTCCCACCGGCTTGTTATCACAAGCCAGGCCTCCAAGCAAGACCGCTAATGACATGGCCAAGGCCTGGGACCTGAATTCAAACTTCTTTATTTGCTCTTTAGAAGAGAGATTAGCATTTTAGTTCCCCATGCCTCTTTCCCTAGCTGGAGTGGTGATATTTAAGGAGGCCTTTACTTGCCCATTTCAGTTTTGCGCCATCAGCTTGATGCACTTGTCTTGTTTGCTGGCTTTAGCTATGCAGATGATGGGTCCTCTGTCCCCCAGGGTGGAGAGCTTCCAGGAAAGGAGGGAGGAGGTTCCTCCAGGCTGGCAGGGGCTACACAGGCTGAAGGTGATCGCAAGAGCTAACGATCTGCAGGCGGTGTTGTGGCCAGGCTACCGTGTGCCAGGTGTCAAGACAGGGGTGACAAAGTGAAGCAATTACAATGGGGAACCGAGAAGTCTGCAGGGCATGGGGTGGTAGAACCTCAGGCCTGGATGACAGAAAAATAGCAACAGCTAACATGCTACTGTATGCTCACTACGCATTGGGCATAGGTCTAGCTTCCATGTGTCAAATCGTTGACCAATACCACAACTCTATGAAGTTAGTTCTAATATTATTTCTAGTTTACAGATGAGGAATCCTAGTACCAAGAGGTTAAGCAATGTTCCCAGAGTCCAGGCTTCCTGTTAACATTTGTGGGGCCCAGGGCAACAGTACCAATCAAGGCCCATTAGACCACACGTCTAAATATTTGAAAATTATGACCCCAGCTAACGAACTGTTAAGTAAAATATGTTTTCTCATCCTACTTGACAAATATACCTGTATAATGACCAGAACACCCAGTTTAACTTCAGAATTCTCACCCTTCTTGGAGTTCCAGACCAGAATCAGCAACCCAGGGAGAACTCACCCCCATTATCTTCTTACCCTCAGCTCTGTTTTAAACAGTGAGGGACATTTCAACTTGCATGTGGACACTCCAGCCCACACATCTGAGCTCCAGACACTCCACTGCAAACAGCCACCACATAGGAATTGGGCGTGTGCACACCAACACCATGATCCACCCTAGGGAGGATGGACCCACAAGTGAGTATCTCCTGGGTCCTGGAAGCTGGCTTGGAGTCATTCAGGCAGAGTTCCATGGTTCCAGGGACCCAACGTGTGGTTTAGAATGAGAAACATGGATTCCTGGTGGGCACGTCCTCTTGGCCCCTGTAGGGAAGGACACAGATAGCAGAGGGCCAGAGAAGCACTCTCTCAAGTGCAGGGCCAGAGCAGGCCCAGTGGCAGAGCTGATGTTTGAACCCAAGCTGTCTGTCTCCAGAGTCCAGATACTGAAGCCCTAAGTGATATTACCTCTTAACAGCAAAACATAAAATCTACGTGGTGGGTATAGATTCCCAGAATCCCACAATGTTCCAGCAGGGAGAGAGCCGGGTGATTTAAAGATCTTCTAGTCTAACCCCTACACACTCTCACTTCAACTCTCCACCCATTTTATAGATAAGGAAACTGAGGCTCAGAAAGGTTAAGTGACTCTATCAAGGAGGTAGAGAGACCCAAGACAAAAAGCCAGGCTGCCTATCTGACTCCCGGCTCCTGCTCCACCCTGCCTTTCTCACGCAGCACACCAGCTTTCTAACGAGGAACGAATGTGTGTCCCTGCAGGGGGACAGCTCCCTCCATGCGACTCACAGTGTGTGTTCTAATGCCGAGGCGGAGATTCCTACTCCCATCTGTGTGTCATGCCGCAGGAGCCCTGGGTGGTGTCAGCGCGTTCCAATTAGCCTTCTGAATCATATTTGTTGTCTTAAAATATTTATATCCAACCACTTCCCACCTGCCAGAACTGAATTTTAGCCTCTTCCACAGTCTCAGGCCCAAAGGAGCACTCTTGTCACTTGAGTTGTTCATGACATCAGGGACCGCCACCAAGCGCGACAGTGTTTCCTAATCAGATGTAAGCGGGATGAATGGTGCCATGACCCAGGGCACCAAGGCCCTCGCACTTGGAGCTTATTGCTTCTGACAATGGCACGTTGCTTCCACCAAGAGAGGCCATTTGCAATTCTATTTAGATGCCTCAGCGGGCTCCACACTCCTGCCTGGGCTTTGGGGAGGCTCCAGCAGATAGCTGCAGGGATGCCCCGCAGGCAGCCCCACATGCTTTACCCTTCTCGAGCCTGGAGAAGGCTGGAGCATCTTTTGCTGCGGGTTAGGTTGACATTCTTCTTCCATAAGTGATCATCATCTCACATACTTTTAATCCACAGGCAGCATAGTATGGTGGAAAGAACACAGTTTTAAAGTCAGGATTTATATCTAAAGTCTACCTCTTAATTGCTAGGTGACCTTGATTTCATTATTTAACCTCTCCAAGTACCAGTTTCCCCACATGGAAAATGGGGATGATGAAGGAATTATGGTAAAGAGGAAACGAGCTGCTAAACCTGCTCCTAGCTTTCATGGAGCACCCACTCTGGGCCCCACTGCATCCTTAATCCCCTTGAGATATGCAAAGTACCCAGTAGGGTATCTGGCACACAGTAGGCGTGCAATTTGTGAGGTAAGGCAGGGAGTATATAAGAGCCACACTTTTACAAAGGAGGAAACTGAGTCTTAGAGGAATTCAGTAACTGCCCAGACTCGCCCAGCAGGTAAGCTGCAGTGCCAGGACCCACATCTCGGAGGCTTGGCCACAGTTCCAGGAGTCTCTCTATTCATCCCCAGAGAGAGCACACATCCGTACCTAAGGAAAGCAGCGTGGCTGAAAAGGTGTGTGGGTAGGTGACAACCTAGACCCAGCCTTCTCCCCTTGGGGGCTGCAATTGGACAGTTGAGAGTCCAAGCCAGGTTACCCACTGCAGGGCCCAAAATGATGCCAGGGCAGCCTCCTCCTCTCCAACACATTGCTTCCTCTCATGGGTTATAATGTGTATTTAAATACAGGTCCAATAAGATTTTGGTAGAAATTATATCAATAGTCTTCCTCCTATCCCTCATCCCCTCCAGACCATCAATCTCAGAGTCCCCTCACCATGTCCCAGGAGGATGAGGACATGAGGGTAGCCATCCTTGAGGTGTCGTGTAGGGTCAGACAACTGGGCTGGAGCTATGACCCTCTTTCCTAGCGGCATGACCTTGAGCAAGTCATTTGGCTTTCTGATCCTCAATTCCCTTTTCTGTACAATGAAGATGACCATGTGAGTTCTCTCACCCAAAGCAATATCCTTTAATTATTGGGTTATAAATCTGTCCACTCTGATAGCCTACAAACTCCCTGAAGACAGGCTTCACTTCTTAATGTAAAAAAGTTGATCACCAGTAGCCATTTCCTATACTGGATTGAAAAAACTTTAGAAACTGTAAGATATCAACCCCATCGCTATCATGATCATCACTCATAGTAATAGTCATAACGTTATGAAGTTATTGGCAGGATGCTTTTCCATCCCGACTCTACCTTAATCCTGACAATGACTCTCTTCAATATGATTATCTTGTTTGACAGTAAGAACAGTGAGGTCTGGAAAGCAGAGTGGGATGGTTCCAAGGTCACGCGGATACTAAGCTACACTTGCATCCACATTAATATGATTCTAAATAGGCTCCATGACTTTTTCTTCCCCACACTGCTGTCTTTTGGGTTTTTAGGCTGTGCAGAAGCTCTTTCACACCAGCTGCTGTGCTCGGGAAGGTTGGGGTTGGGGCTGACATCTCACTTTTTAAATTTTCTTTCCATTTTAATAAATAATATGTCACAATTCAGGCAAGCCGGCTGAATAATAATTTGTCAAGCCCAGAGCCTGACTTAGCTTGTTCCCACACCCGTCTTTCTACCTCCTACCTCTCTTTCTCAGTCCAGTCTTCGCACATCCTGCTGAGCTCCAGAAATTTCTGCCTGGGTGCTGTCATCATTCTCTGAGAAGAGGCAAACGTTAACTTTTTCTCTTTCCCCAAAGTTCTCCACTCAGACTATTGTGATAGACTTTGCAGCTTGGCGTGCTGCCGAGAGGAAAGCTGACAGCCCTGGGGGCCCTACTGAGAGGCCCAAGAAGTTGGATTTCTCCCCATGTCCTAGGCCCAGAACTTGGTCCCTTTTGACCTTGGTCTTGGTTTTTCAGAGTGTAACAGGGCTGGGCTGCAGTATCATCAGTTAGCAGCGGGAGCTCCCAAATAACAGATTTGTACTCCAACCTGAAAACTTTAAGGCTTAGATTTGTACATAATAAATATGTTCCCTACTTTCTAGTGCTATAAATCAAAGATTTCACATATAGACCTCCAGAACAAAAACTATTTTAGAAAAACTTTACATATGGAAGTTCATAGGTGCTGTATTTTTTTTCCTACATGATAGTCATCATCACAACAGCTGGCATCCATCTGAACCTTTTCAGCTTAGAGCAGAATTCCACATTTATGCTCTCATTTGATCATCACAACAATTCTACAAGAGGGATGAGAGCAAGCGTCAGTATACCCATTTTCTGGATGAGGAAACCAAGTAATAAGCAACATGCTGTGAAAACACAAAGGGAGGAGGGGCTGATTCTGACTGTGATAAGCAGGAACAGCTTCGTAGTAAGGATGGCATTAAAAATGAGTCTTGAAAAATGAGGAGTGTATAGAGAAATGGAAGCAATCATTCCAGCTTTATGGAACAGCGTGATCAAAAGTCAGGAGGCTTGGGAATTTCATGGTATGCCTGGGGTCTGTGGATAGAGGCTGGTGCCCAGTCACAGTGGGTCTTGACCAGCACCCTCCACCTGCCAAGGTGTTTATTACATGTTGCCTTAGGGTGGGCTCCCCAGAATCAGACCCTGTGACAAGGATTCATGTGAAAGTGATTTATTAGGAAGTATTCCTAAGAAAAATCAGTGAATTGGGACCTGGAAGATGGCCAAGCCAAGCAAGGCAACCAAACACAGTCTCCAAGAAGGAAACTTTACTCAGTCCCATGAGGCATTCTGGAAACAGTGTAGATCTGTGAGACTCCAAGCATGGTCCTGGACCAACAGCATCACAAATCACCAGGGAACTTGCTGGAAATGCAGAATGTCAACCCCAGTGCAGACTCTCCGAATAAGATTGCCACGTCTTGTTTAAATGGTCTAGAACACATCTCAGAGTTGACCCATAGCACATAAGGGAGCTGGAGCATTTACATACCCTGCACCTGTCAGTCATCAGTTAAGGTCTGCTCCCCAGGGAGTTATAAAATCCCAGGTATTTCCCGCATCCATGTGGTGGGTACAGATTGTGGCAGGCAGAGGACAGCCTATTGGGACTGAAAGCACACTAGGCCAAGCACCTAGGAAAATAGTCAGAAAAATAGGGAAGGCTCTAGGGGTGTGAGCAGAGTACCGTGGGGTCTGGTCACCCAAGCAGCCCGATGCAAGCAGAGACTCATGAGCACATCCTTTAGCCCAGCATCTGTGGGCACAAAATCTCTCAGGCAGTCAGCCAGGGGAGGGTGTTGCTGTGCAGAAAGGGTCCTACTGCAAACTAAGTCACTAATCTCCAGATTCACCCTGGGGAAAGTTTTATTACTGCCTGACACTTATCAGGTGCTAACAAAGGGTCTTAAGTAGAGTTAAGTAGGGTTTTCCCTCTTTAAATGAACAGATAAAACATATTTGCAATTAGAACATTAACATGTAAATGGACACCATTAAGGACTTCCAAATGAGTTAGTTCTATCAAGTAGGTTAAACATTTCCCTGAAACCCAGGGTGAACTCTTCAGTTGCTTAGCAAACTCCTGCCCTATAGACCACTGTGGGAGCAATCCTTCTGGAACAAGGGCCAATTCAGGAAAAATAAAAATATGCAAGGTCAGAGTTCTTTTCCATTCAGTTCAAAAATAGCTATAGTGATCCCATGACAAAAAAAAAGGGTGTATTATTAACTCAATTTATCTGCTTTCTTGTCTAGGACAATGTCAATTAGAAAATTTGGCACTGTTTTTTAACCTGTAAAATATTAATATCTAGGCATTTATGAGGAATAGCATCAGAGAGGCAGCCTTCTAAGTTCTCCTCCTGAAATCAAATCACAAACACGTCATGGAGCCAGATAGGGTGTGGATTTGCTATACAATAAAGGAGTCAGCTTCTACCTGGTCATGGTTGATTCATCACAAGATCTGAATTGTTGAGCACGTGAAGTTCGGGGGTGAGGGACCTGAGAGCAGCCACACCTCTCTGCTCCCTGCCCATCCAACAGACCCCAAGGGATGTAGATGGTCCTCAGTGAATGTCACCTTAGCAGCAGAGTGAACTCATCTTCTCAACCCCATTTACAGCTCCATCCTTCAAAATGTGTCCAAGCATTTTTTTTTTTTTGAATCTATGTAGTAATGTGTAGCTTCTGGCTATAACATACCTTTATTAAGAAGAAGGAGAAGAAAAAAAGGAAGGGGAGGAGGAGTAAGAAGAGGAAGAGGAGGAAAAGAAAGACGCAGAGAAGGAAGAAGAAAAGAGAAAGAAGTCTTTCATGGTGAAGTGAAAAAAAATAGCTTCTGAGAGAAGGATCACTGAGGGTGTGATCCTTCTGTGATCACACTGTGTGTGAACCCTGGGATTAATTCCCCAACATGCAGGCCCCCTCTTTTACTGAATAATGGGATAGAATTGATTAATCAAAGGCTCAGGAAAAGGAGTATAGCACAATCCAGGCCAATGGGATAAGAAGAGAAGTTTGCTGGAGGATTCTGGGGAAATGCTTCCTGTCTTAAGAGGGAGTTTTGTGGAGTCCGTTTCTCCTTCCTGCAGATGTGAACAAGAAAGTTTGTAACACTGATCTGGAGTAGCCACTTTACAATCACAGGGGGAAACAGCCTTTGGAGAAAGCCAGCACTGTGAATGCTGGGGGAGAGAGTCCTTATAATTTTGCCCACCCTAGCTCTAGGTGGCTCGCAGTTCCTTCTCCCCCTTTCCTTTCTTCCCCTCTTCTTTTAACACTTTTTTACTTTACTGACATATGATCACTATACAATAATATGCACATATTTAATGTGTTCAATCTGATGAGTTTTGACAAATACCTGTAAACCCATCAACACAATCAATAGAATAAACCTTTCTGTCACCTACCAAAGTTTGCTCATGTCCCTTTGTAATCCATCCCTCCTTCCATCTCCATCCCTAGTGAACCACTGATCTGGTTTCTATCACTACATTAGTTTGCATTCTCTAGAATTTTATAGAAATGGAATTATACAGTATATTCTCTTTCTTGTCTGAGTTCTTTAACTGAGCATAATAATTTTTTGACTTCTCTATATTGTTGCTTGTATCAACTAGACACACTTATTAGTATTGGTACCTTTTTTGTAAATTCCTTAGAATCTTCTACATAAATGATTGTTTCACCTGTGAATAAAGTCATTTTACGTCTTCTTGTCCAATTTATATGCCTTTTACTTATTTTTATTGTCTTCTTGCGCTAGCTGGGACTTCCATTACAACGTCGAATAGAAGTGACAAGAGCAGACTTTCTTGACTTACCCTTCATCTTAGGGGAAAATCATTCACTCTTTCACCATTTTTATTCAAGTCTTCTATACGCTTACTGATTTTTTGTCTACATATTCTACACATTATTGAGAAAGGGATGTTGATGTCCCCAACTATAACTGTGGCTTTGTCTATTTCTCCTTTCAGTTCTATCAGTTTTTGCTTCACATATTTTGAAGCTCTGCTGTTAGTTGTATAAATGTTTATTAGTATGTCCTTTTGGTGAGTTGACCCCTTTATCATTATGAAATGAATCTTTTGTCCCTGGTAACATTCTTTGTTCTGTAATCTAGTTTGTCCAATATTTATAAAGCCACTCCAGTTTTCTTTTGATTCATGTTAGCATGGTTTACCCCATTATATCCGTTTACTTTTAGTTTTGTCTTTATGTTTAAAGTTGATTTTTTGTGGAGAGCATATAGTCAGATCTTGCTTTTTCTATATCCAAGCTGACCATCTCTGCCTTTAATTGAGATGATGACTATTTTGTTTAATGTGATTATTGATGTGGTTGGTTCTAAATCTACCGACTTGCTATTTGTTTCTCTTTGCCCCATCTGGTCTTTGTCCTCTTTTTCTACTTTCCCTGTCTTCTTTTGGATTAATTGATTATTTTTTATAATTTCATTTTATTTCCTTTGTTGGCTTCCCAATTCTGTCTCTTTGTTTTCTGTTTTTAGTGGTTACTCTAGAGCAAGGTTTCTCAACTCTGACACTATTTGCATTTTGGGCTAGATGATTATTTGCCATAGGATGTTGTCCTGTGCCTTGCAGGATGTTTAACACTCCTGGCCTCTGTCCACTAGGTACCAGTAGCACCCATCCCCACATTGCGACAAATAGCCCCAGGATAAGCAACCCTAAAACCAGCTCTAGAGTTTAAAGTATAAATCTTTAATTTATCACAGTCTTTCTTTAAGCAAATATTATACCACTTCATGTATAGTATAAGACACTTACAAAAGTGTACTTACATCTCCTACCCCACCTTAGTGCTTTTTTTGTCATACATTTTACTTCTACATGTGTTATAAACCCCACAATATATCATTACTTTTGCTTTTTGAACACAATCTTTTAAGAGATTTTTTTAACAAGAAAAAAATATTTTATATTTACTCACATATTCCTTATGTAAATTCAGATATCCATCTGGTATCATTTTATTTTCTGCTTAGAGGACTTATTTTAACATTTTGTGTGGTAGTTGTCTGCCAGCAATGAATTCTGTTATCATTTGCATGTTTGAGAAAATCTTTGCTTCACCTTTGTTTTTGATATGTATTTTCACTAGATATAGAATTCTAGGTTAACAGTTACTTGCTTTCAAGTACTTTAAAGATATCACTCCACTCTCTCTGGATCTCATTGTTTCTAAGAAGTCTGCTTTTGTTTTAATCTTTGTTGATCTGTATACAATGTGTCTTTTTCTCTGACTTCATTTGAGATTTTCTCTTTATCACGACTTTTCAGCAATTTGATTATTACATGCTTTGTTGCAGTTTTCTACGTTTCTTATGTTTGTAGCTCATTGATTTCTTTGCATCCATGAGTTCGTAATTTCCATCAAATTTTGAAAAATTCTGGCCTTTAATTCTTCAAATTTTTTTTCTCCCCTCTCTCCCTTCTTCTGTGATTCCAGTTACATGAATATTAGGTCATTTGATATCATCCCACAGCTCGCTGATACTCCATTATTTTAATTTTGTCTTTTCTCTCTGTGTTTTGCTCCGGATAGTTTCAATTGCTATGTCTTCAGGTTCACTGATCTTTTCTTCTGCAGTGTCTAATCTGCTGTGACTTCTATCCAGTGTATTTTTCATCAAAGATACTTTTTTCATCTCTAAAATTTTGCTTTGGGTCTTCTTGATATCCTCCATGTCTCCCTATCATGTTCCCTTTCCTCTATCTTCTTAAACAAATGGTATGTGCTTATAACAGCTGTTTTAATGTCCTTATCTACTAATCTGATCATCTGTTTCACTTTGGGGTATGTTTTTATTGATTGATTTTTCTCATTACCATGGGTCATAGTTCTCTGTTTCTTTGCATGCCTGATAATTTTTTATTGGATGTCAGGCATTATGAATTTTATGTTGTTGGGTGTTGTCATTTTTCAATTCCTTTAAATGTCTGGGAGCCTTATTCTTGGAGGCAGTTTAATTACTTGGAAACAATTTTGATGCTTTAGAGCAAGGATCAGCAAACTACATTCTGCATAAAACATCCAGCCCACTTTCTGTTTTCATAAATGAACTTTTAATGAAACACAGTCATCAGCTCCATCCATTCATTTACGTATGGTCTGTGGCTACTTTTGCATGACAATACGAGACTTAGGTAATTGAGACAGAAACTATAAGGCCTTCAGAGCCTAAAATATTTACTCTTTGGCCCATTACAGAAAATGTTTGCCAACCCCTGCTTTAGAGGCTTGCTTTTAAACTTTACTTGGTGGGTCTCGGGCTGCCCTAGTCTATGGTTAATTTGTCTCCACTACTGAAGCAATATCTTTCTGAGGACTCTGCTCGATGCCTGGTGTATTGCAAAGTTATTGCACTCTGGCTGATGGAAACACATAGTATTCCTGGCCCTGTTTGATCCCTGGGAGTTGTTCTGCCTGCAGTGGTTCTTCATCTGAGCCCTAGCAGTTTCTTCACACACATACATTCATCAGTGCTCACTGAAGACTCGCGGGAGACTTTCTGCAGCTCTCCAGAGCACTTTCTCTATACAACCTTATCTCTTAGGTAATCTACCCCATCAATTCTGGGGGTCTGGCCTTCCTGAGAGTTCAACTCTGTCACCTCAACTCAGGAAGGCTGCGAGGCTCTGTTAGGGTTCTCCCTCCCACTCCTGCAGTCTAGAGCTCTGCTAGCAGTAGGATGGGATAATTGTGGATCTCACCTTGTTTGTTGTCCTTCTCTCAAGGAGCACTGTCCTGTATTGACTATGTCCAGTGTCTGAAAACCACTCCAGGCTTCTTATGTGAACTAAAGGATTTACCATTTGTGCCAAGTTTAGCTGTTTTTTCTGTTGTGTGCAGCCCCAAACTCCCCAACTGGTACAGTCATCCAAAAGGAAAGGGTGCCAGTTTTGTGCAGAATATATTATCCCTTTAAAGGCTGAACAGCCAAGTCATGAAGGAGATAGTGGAGCAAACAAACAGAGCCCAATCTAGAACTGAAAAACAACATACTGCTCTAGGAAGGGGATATTTCAAAATAATAGAGTTGATTTTTACAGATGCCGCTGGGCAGCATTACAGACAAGGCTTAATCAGTTTGATTTCCATTTAGACTTTTTTTGTTATTGTTTTTTTGTTTTTTTTTAATAAGAGATTCCAGAGAACGTGCCTGAGGACTGGAACTGAATAAATCTTTGGGGCAAATTTCCCTCTTTTATTAACACTGGAAAAGGAGTGGTGGGAGTTGATTGCTCCTGAGATATTTAATGAAGGTTCTAGGTCTAATGAATTTAAAATGTTTGCTTCTATTAAGCAGGTGCTAGATTCCACATAAATCTATACTACTTCCTGGGGTTAATAAGTTCTAGAAGCTTAGTACCCTCTATTTGAAATAGGACTGACTTTTATTGTCCTAAACTTACTGTTGAATTGGAGCAAACCCAGCAAGGTCACAGGTCACATGGACCAATACTTAGGTAGGATTAGTAGGTCTGGTGGTGGCATTGGATGTTTGCCATGAAGAGGCTAGAGGCTTATGGAAAGCAGGGAGGTGTGTAAAGAGGATGGCAAAGGATGGGAGTTGAAGGCAGGACTTTCGGAGAAGTTTCAGGCTTTAAATTAAAATGAGTCAGAGCAAGCAACAGGGTACAGGTCAAAGGTAAGGATGATCAGGAGCAGGTTGGGTAGTCGCATTTGCGATGTCTATTGTGAAAGACACAAAGAACCAAAAATTTGACACATTCAGGACATGACCGCAAGTCATGGAGAAAGTTCCATTTTAAAGGCATAGAGCTGAGGGCCCAGGTCCTTTCCTCCAAAGTCTCAAATTTCCTTAAAATGATGCTTAGGAAATTCAGGGCATTCGTGACTTTGTCCACTTCCAGCATGTCCTCTCGCAGACAATGCCTTTCTAGACCGATATGTTTCAGATGGAGAGTTTTTACACAGGATGTGTAGGAGGAGGGGTCCTCCAGTGTTAACATAATGGTTGATGACGTATTGAGCTTGGAGGCAGGACACTTGATTCTACTTTTGTACCTTCTGGGTCTCTAGATAGCCAGGTAGAATTGGGCAAGTCGCTTTAACCTCCTGGTACCTTAGTTCCTCCTCTTTAAAGTAGAGGGGTTGGATCATATGGCTCAATTTTAGACAGACTCCTTTAACTCAACACTATTTAATGCACCAGTTGCCACAGGAGACATTTCACATACAACGCTCAAATCCTCAAAATAGCCTCACGACATAGACATTATCATTATTAGCTTAATTTGTCTGATGAAGAAACTGAAGTTTGAAGAGTTCAAGGATGTACTCAAATTTGCACAGCTAGGAGACGACAGAGGCAGGACTCCATGGCAAGTCTCAACTCCAAAGCCACAGGTTCCCTTCTACCTCTACCCAATTACAATTTTGCAAAGCGTAATTGAGCATATGTAGTCGGAATGCACATCTTGAAATCTGATATAAGCCACAAGGAAACAGACCAGGAGAGTATGGATGGTGCCCCTCTGGTCCATCACTGCTCTAACCAGGGCTTGATGGAGAACTGCTGATGGAAGATTATCATGGATCCAATAAGTGCTTTTTGGGTCCTACTCATCAGATTTTGACATAAAAGCAGATGCAGTGTCTGTGGCCTAGTTTGAGTAGATTGAAATTACCTCTGCTACTGAAAACTTTGGGGGTTTCAGTAGGGAAGGAAAATCCATTTAAAATCAATATCCTTTTTCTAAAAGTAAGGGCTCTCAAATTAAGCATTCCTTTCATGCCTCAGCAACTTCTGAATCTAGCAATTAATTACTGTAATGTTAAAGGTCTTTCATGTTTATGATACATGCTTGCATTCCGTAGGCTTATTATAAATTATAATTTTTTGATTAACTTCCCTCATATTAATTATTTGCACTCTATTATATCTTTGTTGATCGTTTATATAGGATTTGAAAGTAATAAAACTGTTTTTCATCAAAATCACTCTATGATTCCAAATTTCACTAAAGTTAATAAAAACTGTTTTGCAAAGGGTGACAAACAAAGGTTAGTTTATGTAAAGCCAGTTACTTTGAAAACCCACTATCCTCTGTGGGGGTTATACTGTAGAGTGAGGAGGCAGACAGGCTTCACATCTGAGCTTTGCTTCTGACTAGCTGTGTGGCCTGGAGCATGTTCATTTTACCTCTCTGAATGTCAGTTTCTTGATCTGTAAAATAGGGACAATGAAAATAATAGCTACCTCACGTTAATAAAAGTTGTGAAATGTTTTAATGAAAGAACCGCAGAAGCATTGAAAATTCACCAGTACACTCATGAATCAAATATGGAGCATTACTCTCCTTTAAGGAAAAATCAACAGGAAGCTGTCACATTGATAAGGATGTTGCTAGAAACCTGGGCAAGTTGGAAGGGAATGAATTTACTACTTCTAGAACAGTAGCCTGTCGTTGTATAATTCACACTGTGAAGAGCCTGCAACCCCTCCATTTAAATACAGTGGCTCAGGATAAAATGACAAGGATCTCAAGGAGATAATTTCAAAATTGCCACTGTTTCCTTTGTTGCTGTCTATATTGATGTTGTCTTGTCCATTATGATAGAAAGAGTCTTTTTGAATTTCAAATATGTACTCAACACAGGCAGGGAAGAGAAGGAGGTACTAAAAAAGGACAAATTAAAATTACAATCAACTAATGATATTCTCTTGTAATTGAGACACTGATTTTCCTGACAGTGGTCCAGCCCAGTCTGGCACCTCCTGGCAACCTAGATCACAGAACAATAATAATAATAACCCCAACCACTGAAGGCATTGTGCAGAGCTTCGGAGACTCGCAGCGCTTTCTCCTTTATTATCTCATTTGGTTCTTACAAGAACCCTGCAAGGAAAGCAAGAGTCAATAGCGACTCCAGCTCGCCAGCAGCTCAGGTCAAAAATCTTGGTATCTTCTTTCTTACAAAGCCCACATCCAACCTGCTAGCAAATCCTGTTGGCTGTTCCTTCAACAGCTGCACAGAATCTGAGCACTTCTCTACCACCACTGCCTCCCTGCTCCAGGCTATCATCATCTCTTGCCTGGATTATTGTAGCAAATTTCCAACCATCTCCCTGTTTGTGCCTTTGAGCTGCAATAGTCAGTTCTCAATCCAGTAGTCGCTCTGAGATCCTTTTAAAACACAAAGAGATCTGTCACTTTTCCACACAAAACCCTCCGTTAGTTTCTCATTTCATTTGGATTGAACATCAAAATCACCAGAATTTTCTACACAATCTGGTCACTATTACCTCTGGTCTCAGCTCTCGCTGCAGACCCCTCACTCAGCCTCCATCACACTGGCTTCCTTGCTGTTCCTAGAAAAAGTCTGAGGTCTGTTTTTTTGTTCTTTGCTTTTTGTACCGTTGTGTCTCTAGCACTTAGAAACATACCTGGCTCAATAAAGACTTGTCTAATGTAGTGGTTTTTTTAAATGAGCTCTGGAGTCAGACCACATGGGTTTGCATTTCAGATCTACCACTTACTAACTGTGTGATTCTGATTGGTCTCCTCAGCTGTAAAATGGGGACAATAGAGGCACGTGTTTCATAGGGGTAGTGAATTGAATTGTGTCTCCCATGAAGATATTTCCAAGTCCTGACCCCTGGTACCTGTGAATATGACCTTATTGGGAAATAGGGTCTTCGCAAGTGTAATTAAGGGTCTCAGCATGATGTCATCCTGGATTTAGGGAGGACCCTAAATCCAGTGGTTTTTGTCCTTGAGAGAAAGAAGAGGGAGATTTGAGACACAGGAGGCAGAGATTGGAGTGATGTGGCCACAAGTCAAGGAATGCCCGGGCCACCAGAAGTTGGAAGAAATAAAGACGGGGTCTCCCTAGGTCCTTTGGAGGGAGCGTGGCCCTGCTGACACCTTGATTGCAGGCTTCTGGCCTCCAGAGCTGTGAGAATAAACTTCTGATGTTTTATGCCACCAAGTTTCTGATCATTTGTTATGTCAGCTCCAGGAAACTAATGCAATAGTATTGTTGAAAGGATTTAATGATCTTATCTGTATAAAGAGCTTTATTGTAATCATTTCTGTAAGTGTTAGCTCTTAGTATGAGCCTTATTTTAAAGACAATAAAACCAAAGTGTTGAGAGGATCAATGACTTATCCAAGAGCTCAGCGATGCTACATGGGGGCTCAAAGAAGAGAACTCAGATATTATGGCTTCAGATTCTGCCAGGCTGCCTGGCAATCTGAGGACAGATGACCCCCGGCTAATGGTAATCTCAATTAAGTCTCTTTCAGCTCCTAATATTCTATGAGCTGGCCAGATGCTTTTCGACAAATGGAGGGGTTTTTTTCTCAGTCAACCAAAACTCCCCAAAGTTTCCTGAATGGCTAAAGCAAACATCCCAGATGTGAAACAGAGCGCACCCCATGACCTTTCAGTCTGCCCACAGAGACCAAAAGAAACGGAGCAGTTAGCCCGTCAGACTTGCCTGGTGGGGCCCCCACCTCTCGAGTGACCACTTAAGTCTCTGAGCTGGCTGCTTCACAAAACTCCACACACACAGGCTCAGGAAGTGGGAAAGGTGCCTGAATGTCATCAAGAGTCAGGATTCTGGTCAGTAGTAAGGAGCTTCAAGAAGCATGGTTTCTAAACCTCAGAGGGAACCCAAAGAGCTGAATGAGTTCTCTCAGTCAAGTTTCCCGGCAGAGATGTTCCCTGTAAATCAGCAAGCCCTAAATCACTGCCCAGGGCCGACTGTGATTCCTGGCCGGGTGGGGGCGGGATGGTGGTAATGGCGGTGGTGGTGGAACGTAGGGTGAGGAGGGGCTTCAAATGAAACTGTGCCCTCCACCTACATCACCAGCGCTGGGTCCCAGGAAGGGATGGTTATGTTGCTTAATGGGCATTGGATTCTGAGCAGGCTGGGAACACAGGGATCCAGCGGAGGGGAGGGAAGCATCAGGAATACAGGGCGAGCCTCCCCACTTCCGTGACACCTCCCTGAGACACCACCTGCTCACTGTAACTCAGATCACACACCCTTCCCTACCTTATGAGGCCTGGGTTGGAGGCATTTGCTGAGCTTTGGCCTCTAACAATATAGCTAACAAACTATCTCCTCTAGCTGAACGAGTCTTGAAGAGAAGTGCACCTCATTAGGAAAACTGGCTGCATGCCAGAGAATCTTGCTGTTTTTTTTTTGGCAGGTGGAGTCTGATCCCCCACTCCTGATGGAGAAGTGGGGCTGGGGGTGGGGTCTGTTATCCAGAGATGCAGTGTGTAGGACTGGAGAACAAAAGTACAACCATATCCTGAGAGAGAGCACCTAAGACAAGCAGAAAAGCACTTCTAAGCTGGTGCCAAAGGCAAGTTCAGAAGCTGGAATAAGGAGGACAGGAGCAAGGAGCATTGAGCAAAACAGTTGGTGGCCCAGAAGTGATTTGGTTGGGGTTGGGGTGATCCTGGGATGCTCCCAGAGCCTATGGTAAGGCATTATGACAAAGCAGCTAAACTTACACATTCTGGAGTCAGCCTGCTTGGATTCCAATACCAGCTCCGCCACTCTGTAGCTCTGTAACTAAGGCAAAATCTCTGAACGGCTCTGTGCCTCCATTTCCTCATGTGTAAAATGAAGTTTGCAGAGAAGATTAGGAGAGTTAATTCATAGAAAGTACTTAGTGCCTGGCGTAGAAGCGCGTATAAGAAGTGCTCAATAAATATTTATTCTTATCAGTGTTATTATCGTGAGTAGACCTATTAACAGGGTTGAGGGGTGCTGGATGGAAGGGCTTACTGAAGGCTGACAGTCAGAAGCATCCCCACCTCTGCCTAACCCCCCTGCTTCCTCTCCTCACTGTGGGCGACAGCAAAACGCCATGGTATGGAGGCCCCCTGCCAGGTTGGAGGACCAAGACTGCATGGTTGAAACAGCAGAAGCAGCAAATGCTGCAGGGCATTTGTGTCTTGATCTACTGCTCAGTGATCTCGAGTTATGTTTCTGAGCGTCGGGAGTAAATAAAACCATTGTTGGCCAAGTCTTGTTCTCAGTGATTTAGGATTTTGGGTCGAGGTCCTATAGTAAATCTTTCTGTAGTTCCTTGGCCACTTCTTTCCGATTGTTTTTATTCCTTGGAGGATCTGAGGGGACGCCAGGCTTCTTAAAGTGGAGGTGGCCTTACTGTTTATCTGGAGAGCCACGGAGGTGAGCAAAGGAATCTATGAAGGAATTACAGATGGATTGAAGATTGTTGCAGATGAAACATCTCTGAAGCAGTCTGTAATCAATTCCTACTTTCATTCCACAAACACTCACTGCATCCCTCCCATGGCAGATGCACACCAGGCCCTGGGAAGGCCATGATGGTCCCTGCATCAAGGAGCCCCACCAGATGAAAAGGAAGAACCTGTCCACAAATGATTGAAAATGGGTGTGAGTCATGATGAAAAGTCAGAATGAAAGGGCCATTCGAGCAGAGGAACTAAGTCTGCAGCCATTTGTAATGAACACAGCATGAGCTTTAGCATCAGCCAGACCTGATTTCAACTTCTGGCCTCATCACATATGAGCTACAGAAGTTTCTACAAGCCCCTTAACTTCACAGCCTCAGTTGCTTCACCTGTGAAATCACACTGCTACCTACCTATGGGCTCGTTGAGAGGATGGTTGGAGATAATATATAATGTAGCCCAGTTCCCGGCACATGGTAGAGAAGCAACAAAAATCTGTTCCCTTCCACTGGAGGAGGTCCAGCAAAGGCTTTATAAAGGAGGGACCGTTTAAGCAGGTTCTGAAGGAGGAATAAGAGCTTGCCAGGTAGAGTGGGATGCATTTTGGAGATTCTTTCAACAATATTGTGATTTGTGCCCAACTTTTTAGGAACCCATATGCCCACTGACTGACAGTAATTTTACAAAGCCAGACGTGTCTGTATTCTTTTTCTATCCAGAAAAAGATCTCTTTTTATTTATTTATTTTTTTTTTTTTGTGCTTAACGGTTGTTTTGTGGTAGTTACAAAACGTGCTCTAACTGCCAGCAACGAATCCACCAAAAATATCATAGAGGGCATTAAATGTGCCAAGAAACTGCAAGGAAGGCAGGAACTGGTTTCCTTCCATTAAAATGGCGCAAAATCTTGCAGATGGAAAACCGGTGCTGAGCCCAAAGAAGAGGTAGCTGAGCTCAGGGCTGCACACCTGGGTCTGCCACGTGCCCCCGCTGGTGGCTGTGCCCAAAGGCACGGAAGCTGTACTGGATTGCATTGGGCCCCGGGGACCCTGTAGCATCCAAGCTGCCCAGGAGCTTCCATTTCTCGTGCACTAGAAATTCTAGCCAATGTGGGGAAAGAAAGAGGAGAAGGCAAGGCTCTCTCCCGGGATGGGTTCTGGGCTGAGATCAAGGAAGAAACCATAGTGGTGCCTTGGGTGTAGCACCCCTGGTGATGGCTCTGGGCACTGCTCCAGGGAGACTGGAGGGGAAGCAGGGTCCACACTGACAATAAGCCAGTCTGCTAATTCAGATTTGTGTATGTACACACACACACAGACACGCACACACACACACAGCCTCCCCTCCCTCCATGGGGCCCTCTTCTGCTGGGCTGTCTTTTTCCAGAATGACCACTGGAAACTGATCTGACCTGGTCAGTGGAGAGGAACAGAAGGGTAGATGATGCTTGTCTGCTCGTTCTCCTGTTACTCAGATCCTACCTTCCACCTCAGCTGTTCTCTCTGTCTGGACTGCCCTCCCCATCTCCTTTCCTGACCTCAAGACTCTCAGTTCAATGTCGCCACCTCTGTCGACTAGACTGTAAGATCCAAAGCGTAGGGGTCATATGGTCTTATTCACCATCTGTCCCTGGTGCTGAGCATGGTGCCTGACGCACAGTAGGTGCTCAATAAATGTTTGCTGACCAAATAACAAGCCAAGTCTTCTCTAACTCCATTTCCCATAAAGAGTGGGGCTTCTCTTGTAATTTCTCAGCTCCACATTTTCTATCACACAGTTGTTTACAGATCTGTCTCCCCTTCAAAACTAGGGGCTCTAAACCTGGGGTCATGGAAAAGCTTCAGGGGAATCCAGGAACCCCCTGAATTGTACACAGGCTGTAAGTGTGTGTGTGTGTGTGTGTAAGCACAGGTTGATCTTCTTCTGGAAAGAATGTCCCAGCTTTGGTCAGGTTCTCACAGAGGCCATGCCTAGAATAAAGTCAGGAACTAGACTAGTCTGCACGGGACTGGACTGGGCCCCTTTGAGGCCGTGATCCTGACTAGCACATTGCCCAGCTCACGGCAGGTACTGCAGATGTGTTCATTGAGCCAGGGAGTGAGAGACTGAGCCTAGGCCCTGGACTGGGTCTCCACCATTACCAGACTCCTGGACGGTGCCTCCTCCAGTCACAGCCTCCCCCACCCTCAAGAATGAGAGATTTGAGCATTTCAGAAATGAGCGCGAGAGTAGAGAGATCACTCGTGCTTCTCTCATACCCAAATGTCAACCGATAGGAGAAAACTGCATCTTAGCAAGCAGGAACAGAATGCCAATCAATATCCCAGCTCCCTCTTCTGGAACGGAGCCAGGGCCCCCCCTACTCAGTTTACCCCATGCCCTCCTACCCTCGTCCATGTCTTAGCTTGTGTGGGCTGCTATAGCAAAATACCATGGCAGAGGCTTATAAACAACAGACATTTATTTCTCACAGTTCTGTAGTCTGAGAAGTCCAAGATTAAGGTGCTGGCAGCATCAGTGTCTGGTGAGAGCCCGCTTCCTGGTTCATAAGTGGCATCTTCTAGCTGTGTCCTCTCATGGTAGAAGGGGCAATGGATCTCTCTGGGGTCCCTTTTATAATATCACTAATCCCATTCATGAGGACTCCATGTTTATGACCTAATCACCTCCCAAAGGCCCCAGGCCCTACTTCCTAAAACCATCCCATCGGGCATTAAGTTTCAACATATGAATTTAGGGGTGGGGCATAAACATTCAGTCTACAGCAGTCCACTAACCTTGATTTATTGTGTTTGGTGCCCCCTTTATCTGATAGCAGCCCCTCCTCCCTAGGACCGTTTTCCCTGCTCCCTTTGTCCAAGGTCATGTCCATGTCCCTCACCATCCCTTAATTCTGCTTGCCTGTTTCCTTTGTTCGTGGTAACGGCTATCTTTACCCAGTAGCATGGGAGCCCCTTTTTAATATGAGGGCTCTAGGATTTCTGGGGGGTCGTACACTGTCAGACAAGCCTCATAAAATCTCTCTGGTTTTCAATGAATCCAGCTCATTAGGCAGGTTGAAGGCCAGTGGGGCACACAGGATCCTTCTGCAAGGCCGGGGACTTGCCTTTCCCTGTGACCTGAGCAGCCATTGAAGAGTTTCCCCCAGCCCCACATGAGCTCCCTCATACACTGGAGGAATTGTAATGGGGAAAGCAAGGTGACCTTACTGGAAACCCCAGTCCACTTATGGATGCAAGCTGACCCCAGCCACGTGCATCTTTGGATATGGAACAAAGATGTTCAGATTCAGGATTGACTAGATCAGGTACACAGGTGCAGGTCTTGCTGCAAATGCATCTACTGTTTCCTCTCTGCCCTCTGCACCTCTGGGGAGAGGCTGGCCGATGCACGCACTCACCCATCCTGTGGTAGCCATTCGGAAGTGCTCTGAGGATGGGACATTCAAACCAGGGCTCGGAGGGGTGAGGGGTGGGTCAGCATTAGGTCATGGAAAGACGGCCTTCAGGCTGCGTGTCTCTGAGCCTGTTTCCTCACCTGTGGAATTGGGAATAATTCTTGCTCTGCCTGCATCCATGAATTGCTGTCACGATCAAATGAAAGAATAGGTTTTTTCACTCATATTCAACAAGTCCTTATTGAGTACCTACTATGTGCCAGGCTCTGGAGGTATAAAGGGAAAT
Organism: Equus quagga; assembly: GCF_021613505.1. Classification (NCBI taxonomy): domain Eukaryota; kingdom Metazoa; phylum Chordata; class Mammalia; order Perissodactyla; family Equidae; genus Equus; species Equus quagga. The sequence goes on along the minus strand of NC_060277.1, from coordinate 77,294,668 downwards.
ACACCCTGCCCTCAAAGAGCTCACAATCTAATGGGGGAGACAGACAAACGATCAGTTTCAATGCAATGTAGAAAGTGCTACGGCACTGTAGGAAAGCCCACAGGATGCCATCTGCCCAGTCTTGAAAAGTTAAAAATGGAGACTTCTCAGAGGAGGAGCAGGGACCTGAAGGATGAATAAGTGTTAGCTGGAGAAGGGGAGATAAAGGACATTCCAGGAAGGGGAGACAGCCTGTGCAAAGGCCTGGAGATAAGAATCTGGCACCTTTCTGGGGCTCACAGCTTACTCAGTATATAGTGGGAGGGGCAGAGAGGAACTGGAAAGGTGAGCAGGGGCTGGTTCATAGAAGGATGCCAAAATTTGGCTTTTTCCAGAAAACGAGGGGGAGGGATTTTGAGAAGAAGCGTAAAAAAATCAGATTTACATTTTAGAAAGGTCGCTCTGGGCTGCACGGAGGAGAATACGTTAGAAAAGCGAGACAGAGAGACCAAGCCTGGGCAGGAGTGGGTTGGAGCCATCTGGGAAGAGAGGAAGGGCCCATGTGGAGAGGCTGCAGCACGGATGGAAGAGTGAACGGATTGGTGAATGAATGAGAAAGCTTTTACAAACTGAGAAATGCTACTTCTTTAATAGTAGTTCCAAATGTGGGAGCCACATTAAGTCCTTTCAATCTGCCGCAGGCTCCACAATGCTATGCCTTCTAGTCTGAAAAAAAAAAAAGACTTTTTTTTTTCTTGAGAATCCCTTTATCTCTATAGTCCTACAAAAGGCAAAACAATTAAATAACAGGAAAGTGGCAAGGAGGGCTTTTAAAAATAAAGTGACACCAGCCCAGGACTGTCTTTGAAAACTGGAGGGACACAAAGTACCCAAGGAGTTGCCTTTTTCCAACAGCTACTTGGAAGAAGTGCCTAGAAATGCCCGCTACGGAGATCAGAAGGAGAAAAGCATTTCAGGCCAGATCAGACCTTGGGTTGAAAACTGTGCAAAGGATCCGTGGCAGAGAGAGAGATTTTGCAAAGGAAAAGTGCCTAATCAGGACAAATTTAATGGGCCACTTTAGCAGTAGAAGAAGAAATGTTGATATTTTATGTCGGCTATTTTATAATCACCAGAGTACTTAGCTTCATGTAAGCCATCTCATATTCATTAGAAATAAGAGTAATTTTAGTCATTGGAAAGAACTCTTCAATTTATAGCATCTTAATTGCTTAAAGTTTTAAATTCTGATAAAGGAAGCTCCATTTTTGACAGGAGCGGAGGGCAGGCAGAGGGTAGGCTTCATCCATAATGACAAAGACATCAGGGTCAGTGTGGTGCTTGGTGGCTGTGTCAGTCAGGACGGGCCAGGCTGTGCTATGGTAAGAAACAACCCCCAAATCTCAGTGGCTTAGCACGACAATTCATTTCTGGCTCATGTTCCATGTCCTACGTGGATTGACAACAGGTCGCTCAGGGACCCAAGCTCCGTCTCCATATGAGCTTCCACAGTCCCTAGGGCAGGGGGAGGGAACAAGGTGCACTGGCTCTTCAAGTGTCCTCCTTGCAGGGCCACGTGCTGCTTCCTCTCATGGGGCAAAGCAAGTCACATACGACCAGAAGTAACACTGTGAGTGCGTACAATCCTACCGTACCCCACAGTGTGCCTGAGAGAAGGAGACTGCCTGTGGACAGCCCCAACAACTACACAGCAGCACCAGAGCCATCAAACCCTTTGCCCCACCACTAAGATGTGAGCTCCCCGAGGGCAGGGACCAGGTCTTATCCATCTTGGTATCTCCAGCATGAATTCAGTGCCTCTCATAGAGTAAATGATGGGGAATTTTTGACAAGTAAATGAATGAGTGAATTGATATATGGATTTGATTTCCAGAACTTGTTGAGTTTTCCTAAATGAGCGGATCTGGGGAGATCTGCCTACACTCTTTCACCCAATTTTCCCTTAAGATTTTCTGGACCACCAGAAGCTGACACATTTGGTTTCCTGCAGCCTGCAGAGCAGATCCCTGATGTATGGCCGTGACCTGTGAAGCCTTCATTCAACCTGGTTAATGGAGCAGCTGGCACATCAAAGGCTATTGTCATCTGGTTGTCTGGGACATGGGAATTAGCCACACAATCCAAGATTAGGGGAACGGAGGAGCATAGACGGTGTCCTTATTTTGTGTTAGGCACGGTGCTTGCCGCTTTACCAAACTTTGCTCATTTAATCCTCACCGTGGTCCTGGGAGGACGGTGTTATTCCTTCCCCCTCATTTTACTGTTGAGAAAACTGACACTTGAGGAAATTAAGACACGTCCCCAAGATCTCATGGCTATGACACGGCTCAGAACTCAGCTCTGTCTTGTTCGAAGTCAATGCTCTTAACTCCTGGCTACGTCTGTCTTCTGCAAGCAGGTCGCACTCACAGCTTTGAAGCATTTGTTTTCCTTACAAACTTTCAGCGATTGGTAGCTCTTTATCCTCCCTCCAGGAGGCAGGAAGGGGGCCAGGAAAAATTCATCCCCCATCTCCCACTCGGGCCTGGTGGCCCTCACAGAGGCCCCCAAGTTCCCACCTTCCATTGGTACCTCCAGCCTCCTCAGCAGCTCAGAGGAACAGGCCCCTGAGCTGGGCGCCAGAGACAGTCCACATCTTGGCGGTTTTGTTTTCTTTCCCCTGGTCACCCATCCTCAAGTCAGTTTGGCTGTCTGATGCGCCACCAAGTTGCCACCACCCTGCAGCCTGTCTCCCTCTAGCTGTCATCCTCTCAGAGGTGGTGTAGTCCAGTGTAAGGAATCAGACTGCGCCCCCACCCTGGCTCTCCCTCACGCTCTCCTTCTGACCTGACCGCTGAGTCTGCCTCCTCGTTTGTAAAATGGGTGGGGGGAGTGGAAAGAAGGAAGAGAAGTGACATTTATAGAGCACCTGCAGTATGCTGGACACATTACGTGAGAACTCTCACAATATCACCACGGGAAAGGAGTCTTGTCCCCATTTCACAGATGAGAAAACTGGGTTCAAACTGATCAAGGAACTGGCTCAGGGCCCACAGCCAGGATTCGAATTCTGGTTTGCCTCTCTCAACTTTGATGTTCTTTCTGATACATTTGTGGACCTCAAACTTTCACCTGATATGAAGTAACAGCCTGGGGGCCTTGTTAAAACTTGGGTTGCTGGGCCCCACCGCAGAGTTTCCGTTTAGTAGGACCATGGGGGGGCTTGAGAATTTTTATTTTTAACAAATTCCCAGGGGGCTGGCCCAGTGGCGTAGTGTTAAGTTCATGCACTCCACTTCAGTGACCCCAGGGTCCGCAGATTCGGATCCCAGGCACAGGTGCACACACCACTCATTGAGCCATGCTGTGGAGGCATCCCACATACAAAAGAGAGGAATACTGGCACAGATTTTAGCTCAGTGACAGTCTTCCTCAAGCTAAGAGGAAGATTGGCAATAGATGCTAGCTCAGGGACAATCTTTGTCACCCAAAACAAAACAAATTCCCAGGGGATGCTCAGGCTGCTGGTCTGGGGACCACACTTTGAGAACCACTGCACTGAGCTGTGCTACTGGGCTCTTTGAACTATAAGAGCTCACAGCTGAGAAATTCTCATGAACTCTGAAGGGGAAGGTATCACTGCCACAAGGTGCGCTCTTGATGTGTGACTGGCATCCCTAGCAGGGACATAGTGGCTGTCCAGAGGGCCTGCGTGTGACTGTGTCCCCAAATATAAGGATAGGCCTGCAAGACTGGGGCCTGCACACCTTGCCTAGGACAGCCAGCGTGTGCCCATTTGCAGAGTGAAAACCACTACCTTTCCCACTGCGCTGGGTGGGCTGCCCATCTGCTGTGGCAGAGCGGGGCTTTCATTTCACCGTAACCATCTGCTGCCTGTGGCAGGAGTTGGGACTGGGGATTTCAGTGGCTCCCAAGGCCACTCCACACACAGAAAATAATGCCCCACACACTCACTGCCCTGGGCTTCTGTACGTAAAGTGCAGCCTTTAGCATCATTAACTAAGCTTTAGGATATGATCATTTGGGAGTGCAGGATATAGTACTCATCCATGCCACTAGTAGTTATTGGGAAAGTTCTATGTAGCAGGTACTCTGCTACCAGGGAGCATGATGCAACAGTGAGCAGAAACACATTCATTGCTTCCTCCCCTCATGCAGTTTAAAACTTAGTGGGAGAGACAGATATTTGTCAAAGAACTACACAAATGAATATAAGCAAAGCATTGCAACTCTGACCAGTGCAATGAGGGGAAAAGTCATGGTGCTCTGAGAGCGTGTGAGGAGGGGAATTGGCCAGTGAGCTCAAATTTGAAGAATGAAGATTTACCTAGGCTATGGGGGCACGGAGGGACTTTCTAGGCAGAAAGGATGGTACTTGCAAAGGCTTTGTAGGGGAAGAGGGTGGGGCGAATACGAGGCACTAAAAGGAGGCCGGAGGGGCTGGAACCCAGAGTGAGGCATGGCTGGAGATGGCTGGGAATAGACTGACACCATGTTAGGGGGTTTGGATCCCATGGTCGAGAGTTGTGTCTCTATACAGAGGCCAATGGGAAGCCTTTGAGCAGTTCTAAGATGAGAGGTATGATCAGATTTGTGTTTCGAAGGAATCACTCTTTAATTTGGAGAACCCATTGGAGGAAGGCAAATGTGGATGTGGGGAGACCCGGTAGGAAGCTATTGCAGGAATCTTATATGAATAATAAGCACAGTGATGATGGTGACAGAGAAAAGCCAGTGGAATTGGGTTATATTTAAGAGGTAAAATCATTGGACTTGGTAATGGATTGGATGGGAGGATGTTGACAGAGAAAATTGAAAGGTAACTATTGTCATGGAGCTGGATGCCTGACAGCGCCATTCACTGGGATTGGGTCCCCAGAAGATGACCAAATTGGAGCATGTTAAGATTGAAGAGCCTCCGAAAGTGCTAGAACATGATATTCAAGAAGCAGTGGGATTTCAGAGTCTAGAGTCCTGAGAAGAAGTTTGGGTTAGAGATAGAAATTGCTAATCAACTAAAACCAAGGGCTTTGATGAGATTTCCTAGGTAGAAAAAAATGTTAATATTGACTGGCTGTTAGAGACAGCCAGCGGCAGAGTAAGACTGAGAATGTCGGTCTTCCGATTCCTGGTACCATCTTGCTGCCCTTCAGGCTCACAAGGGTAGGGTATCAAACTGCATTAAGGGGTTTGATAGCTTCCTGAGTGCATAGACGTTGGACTCTGAGGAGCCAATGCCAGCCTTGACGTCTGTGTATTTTGGTTGAGGCCCACAATGTCACACATCTGAAAGCCTGTGGAGTGGAAGAGGGTAGACCTGGGTCAAGTAGATGGAGCTCCATATGGGCTCATCATGAACAACTTCCAATTGCTCAAGCTATGCAAAGTAGAATGGGTGGCCTTAGGAAATAGAGAGCACCCCACCACCAGCTAAACTGGGGTAAACATTTGATGCGAATGTTGTCGAAAGCTGTCTGATGAGGGTTTGAGCAATCTGATCTTTAACGCCTCTTGACCTGTGAGATCTTTGAAGCCCCTCATGCAGAAGATTCTCATGCTCGGTCTTGCTTGGGTCCTAGCCCTTTCTTGCGTGTGTGGTTTTTATTGAAGGGGGTGAGGTGGATATTACAAACATGGGGCCTCTTGGTATGTATGTGAGGGAGCTGCACAAATATTCGAACAAATGCCTTGGCGAACCCTGCATGACAGGAATGGCTATGCTGCTAAAACAAGGCTGTAAAGGACTAATGTCTCTTTCCCTCCTGGCTATATTTTGAGAGCTGTCCTAAAGGACCTTCGCTTGGTAGATTTTTCCTCCTTGTGCCTTTAACTTTGTCTAACCTCATGCTGCCCCATCTCCCTGGTCAAATAGTTAATGGTCTGTTTTAAAAACGACAATGGGAAGCCATTTCTATTTGAAGGGAATTTGGAGGTGAATTTTTTTGTGGCATAAGTAATCACCGATGGGTTTCATTTGTCTAGACTTCAGTGTACTGAGTCTTTCTGGATCAGGGTCCTGCCATTTGGATGACATCTCACCCCTCCCCCATATGCTGGGCATCTTCTTGAAAAGAATTTTCAAGTGCATAAAATTTGAGTAAGAATTTACCAGAAAGATGGCTTCGCTACACTTGGTTCTCTTGGAAGGGCTCCCACATTCCCACATAATGACTGTGCATGTTTCCAGCACAGCTGGGAGTATGGTCCCCTTTGTTGGTTCCACATTATTAGCTTCCAGAAAGCTCTCTCTCCTCTCTTGCCTCCCTAGCATAGGACAAGATTGGCTCTGAAGTGGATTGACTCATCTTGGGGGATCCTGTACACTTTCTGGTACAAAAGGACATTGAGAGGTCCACCCAAGGCTGCAAAAATTATTATTTCTGAAGACGCTATTACAGTGGAGTCTGAATGAGAATTGGAACCACCAGAGGTGGCAATGAGGGCTGGGACTGTGGGCTTAAGCCAAGAAGGGGTGTGAGAGGCACGTGGAACATCTTCTCCAGAAACCCTCTCTTCTGCGTGTGTGAGAAAAGGACTGGGGACATAGCAGGGACCTCACTGACCCCAGGCCTTCCAGGGATCATCTCCATTAGCTCCAGGACCATGAGAGACAGTAGGATTCTCCAATTTGTCTCTGGGTGGCCTGTTGGAAAGAGGAGAGCTTTGAAGGCAGACAGACTTGGGTTCAAAGCCCACCTCCCCTGCCTTCTAGCTGTGTTATTCTAGATGCATTACGTAACCTCCCTGAGCCTCTAGTTTCTTATTTGTAATAATAATAACTCACTTTCAGGAAAGGCTTGCTGTCCATAAGGCACTAAGCTGACTGGTTTACGTGCCTTGTCTAATTGAATCTTTACAGCAGATCTTGGAGCGATGTGAAGCGTCTTTCTCCATTTCATTGCTTTAGTCAGACACTGTCTCAGCAGCATGCACTGTGGGAGAGGAGTGGAAAGGAAGAGACATAGCAGAGGCCAGACCATCCCTCGGGGCTGGAGCAGGAGCTGAGGTGTGAGTGGTCCCAGTGGCAATGGAAGACGCCATCTTTTCCCTTGGCCAAGGCTGGGTGAGGTCCTTCCTCTGTTCTCCTGTCACCCTTCTATCTCCTCACAGATCTTCTATTGACATATCTGTACCTTCCACACCCACACTAGTCAGGCTGTCAGTCCCTTGAGGGCGAGGACTCTGTCTTTCTTATCTCTGACTCCTCGTGACCTTCTGCAGAGCCTGGCATGTATCTGCTGCTCAATGAAGGAGGCTGAAGAGATGAATAAATAAACAAATGAATCAGTCCATTCAGCCAGCAATGCCTAAGATCTTTCCTGTCACTAAGATTCTGATTACAGTTCAGCCTCTGTGTGACCCTGGACAAATCACTTCCCCTCTCAGAGCCTCAGTTTCTCCTTCTGTAAAATGAGGGCATTAGAAAGGTTGATGTCTCAGGGCCTCTGGGAGCTTGGCTTTTTTTTCTTTTTGAAGAAAATTAGCCCTGAGCTAACATCTGTGCCCACTTTCCTCTATTTTATACGTGGGACACCTGCCACAAGGAGAATTGGAACTACCAGAGGTGGCAATGAGGGCTGGAAATGTGGGCTTGAGCCAAGAAGGAGTGTGAGAGGCACGTGGAATGTCTTCTCCAGAAACGCTCTCTTCTGTGTGTGTGAGAGAAGGATTTGGGACACAACAGGGACTTCATTGACGCCGGGCCTTCCGGGATCATCTCCATTAGCTCCAGGACTGCGAGAGACACTAAGAGTGTCTTGATAAGCAGTGCATAGGTCCGCACCCGGGATCAGAACCAGCAAACCCCGGGCCGCTGAAGCAGAGCACGCAAACTCAGCTCCTACACCACCAGACCAGCCCCTGAGCTTGGCAACTTTGCAACATCGACAATGGCCAGTCAGCACAGGGCAGCCCGAGAGCCTCCAGATTTCAGGAAGTTGCCCTCCTTGAGCAGCAGACAGCACGAACTTGACCCAGAACAGATGGAAAGGACTCAGACGACCTGGCCGTTCAATGGGGAATCTCATTTCCCAGGCTACAGTGTAGACCAGCTGGCACTTAGTGGCTCTGGCACACACAGCCCTGCTCAGCACTGTAAGAGATTCAGAAGCCACTGGGTTCTGTTCCTGCCCTTCCTGGGGAATAAGACCTGTCTACAAATGCCCATAATGCAGGGTCCATCAGGGAGAGTGTCTCAGGAGAGGTCCGGGCCATCATGTTCTGTGAATTCATAGGGAAAAAATGATAACATCTGATTGGAGATGAGAGAGACTTCTTCCTATAGGAAATGGCAATTCAAGGGCCCTGAAGGATGGGTTGGACTTGGGTACATAGTGATTGAGGAAGGCATGTCAGGCAGAGGACTTGGAGGTGAGCAAATGGGGCAGAAAGCCCATGTTGGGGAAATGGCAGATGATCTGGTTTTGCTGGGCATAGCATTTATCCAAGAGAGATGCCAAAAAAATAAGGCTGAGGAGGTCAGCTCAAGGCATTATGGGATTAGACCTTGAATGCCAGAGTGAGGAGTTTGTACCTAATGCGGTAGGTAGTGGGGAACGTTGAAGATTTTTGAATAAAGAGATCATGGAAGAGCTGCCTTTAGAAAAATCTATTTGGCATCATCGGTAGAACCATTCAGAGAGAAGAGACACAAAAACTGGAGATGGGGGTGAGGGACAATTTTGAAGCTGTGACAATGGTCCAGGTAAGAAATTACAAGGAACTCAACTAGGGTGGTGGCAGTGCTATGAAGCTAGAAGCAGAACTGGGAGCCACTGTAGAGGTATGACTTTTGCAACTTGGTAAGTGACCGAATAGAGGTCAAGATAGGAGCTCCAGCTGCCTCTGAGGCTTTGGTTATGGCTGTCTCACCAGTTGGGGTGTTGCCATCAAGAGAAATGGCACACACAGAAGGAGGTGCTTGTGTGACAGCACCAGGGGCCAGCGAAGGAGGAGGTGCACATGACAAATATGGTTTGGGACATGTTGAGTGTCATGGACTGGCCTGATGCTTCATCTTTAGAACAAAGGGGTCAGATCACATGATCAGACAGTGTGCACCTACTATGTGCTAAACCCTGTATGAGAAACTTTCCATGCACTGGCTCATTTAATCATCACAACTTGCCTGGGAGACAGACAGTGCTGTCCCTTCCAGCCATAAGATAGTGTGATTCTATGATTCCAGTCTATTATCAAACAATGCTCTTTTCATCAGAGCAAGTCAAACTCCTGCCTCTTTCTTGAGCTCTTCAGAGGAAACAAACAAATCACTGTCATTTCTAACGCTTTCACTGAATTTGACATTCTTTGATGAGACGTCGAGATGCATTCCGCAGAGCCACCTTTATGCAATGCCGGCTGCTCCTCTAATGCAGAAGAGCAGGCTTCTCTTTGCTCAGACTCTGGGCTCTGCCCGATGCCCCAGCTCTCACTGTATTTCCCTGCAGCCCGTCACCTTCTGATTACTGCAGGATGAGGCCAGGATGGGTGGGCTTCATTGGGAGCCCCAGGGAAACAGATCCTGCCTTCACTCACGGGACCTGGGCCATGAGGCAGGCTAGGATCTCAGCGACACCTGCAGCCAGAGATGGGGAATAGGGTTCAGGGACCCCCAAGACAACATAGGACAAGCATTTCTTTATCTTCCCAGCTGAAGGGAACTCCTCGCTCTTCTGGACCCTCATAGCACTTGTCACAAATGTCCTTTGAAACTTCACTCTCAACTTTGTGTTCATTATGTACGTTCTTAGGTATTTCTCCATCTAGACTGTGAGCTGCCTGGGAGCAGAGAAAGGAAGGGAAGTAACATTTCATAAGCAACGATTAACAGTCAAGCAATGTGCTGGGAAATTTATAGCTATTAATTTACGTAATCCGCACAGCAACCTGGTGAGGGGGCATTATCATCCCCATTTTCCAGATGAGGAAATTAGAGGTTAAAGCAATTGAGTAAATTCAGGAACAGTGCTTAGACAAGTGCCTGGCACAAGTGCCCTATAAATTGTAGCAATTATTATTGAATATCTTGCCTAAGGACTCACACCCTGGCATTCAGTCCGGGTTGGACTGAGTCCAGAGTCCGTGCATGCCTAATCCTCAGTATATTAGAGTGTCCCCTACAGTCATTTAGAAGGTGCTCACCAAATCGTTAAGCCCTTTATTCTTTCATTTATATCCTTGACCCTTCCACCCCCTCCCACAATGCTTTGAATATCTCAATGGGTCTCCAATAAATAATCATTGAGTGAATGATCGATTGACTGGCTGAGTGAAAGTCAACTCTATGGCTAGTCTCCAGGGAGCACCTCCCATGGAGAAGCCCTCCCCTGAAAACGTAAATCCTCTGCTACCTTTTACTGTCCTTGCTCCTCTCTTTAAAAAGAGGCTGAGGATCTTGGCAGAGGCACCACACATCTTCATCACTCTCTTTGGACTGAGTTTCCTAAATGGCCGAGAAGGCTCTTGGTCACAGTGGCACCAGGAGTCTGGGAACTGGGAAAGAAAAGCTTTTCTGTCTTATTCATGGGCTGGATCCACTTAAAGAATAACCAGACCTCCCCCCCACCACCACCACCACCCTTCTTCCCCACCAGCCCGTGAAACACATGCAAAGGCCCCCGCAGCCTGTATATTCGCAAATACACACATACCTCTTAGAAGACAGCCTGAGCCATGACTGGGCCATTCTGTGACTGTCCGCCTTGGGGCCTTAGCACTCTCTTATGAGTGCTGAGATAACTGAGTGGCCTGAGTCTGCGGGTATGAGTGTGTGAATCACAGCATGGAGCAGCAGAAGTTTGAGGCCCTCCCCAGACGCCAGAGCCAACAAGGGTGAGACAAGGCTCTCAGGCCAGCCGTGACCATGGTCAGCAGACGAACCATCAACAGGGGCCTCCTGGTGCAGGGAGCATCCATCCTGGAACTCTGGGTTCAGGCAGGCTCAGATAGGATCCCATGGCCAAGGCTGCTCACTTAGTCTCTGTTGTTAAGGCTCAAATGGCTTTTAATGTATTGAAGGTGACAGAGAGAGTGCAAAGAATCCTGGAAAGTGTGAGGAGAGGAGAAGGAGGACTCGTGAACCGGGGAATGGGCGAGGAGAGAGCCATGAGGAAGAGTGGAGACTCGACTCCTGCACTGGAGGTTCAGACAGTGTCAGGGAGAAGGAGCAGCCCAGTGCCTGTCTCCTAATGCCGATGTGGGTGCGAGGGAAATTGTGACACGGAAAAGGCAAGGGTCACTCTGAAGTGTCTGCCTTGGCTCACTGGGGGCTCCAGGGCAATTCCTGACTCAGGGAGAGTCATGACAGGTGGGTTATTTTTCCAAAGGGTTCAATTACAAGACATAGCTGCCAGGAAGCCCACAACCCTAGAGCCAACTCCTGCAACAGTCAGGTGGTGTGCATGTGTGTGTAGTTGTGTGTGTGCATAGTTGTGTGTGTGTGTGTGTTTATGGTTTGGGGACAGCCGTTTCCAGATAGCCTGGTAAACTCCCTCCAATGCCACCGCGATTCCTGCCTGAGATCTGGGCCACAAGGAATGGGGTCAGTGGCTGGAGGAAGTTCTTCCACCTCCAGTTACACCCCCACCCTGGCAGGAACTCCCGCGGGAAAGACCTCGGGGGCATTAGGGTCTGAATCACAGGGAAGAGCAACTCCAGGAGAGGGCAGGAAGACAGCCACTCATCAGAATCCCAGAAAGATTCCTGAGTCGCCTAAATATAGAAACCGCTGTCCTGCCAAAAAGTGAGGAGAGTTCTGTGTCAGCTGTCAGCACAGAGCACAGGGCGGGCCCAGAGGAGAAAGGACAGGACTGGCGACCAGACACACCTGCGGGGCTCGGACAGGCCCTGGGCCAGGCCACAGGCAGAGAAGAAGCCTGCCAGGAGTTTGCAACCCAGTGTCGGGAGAGGATGAGCGGCAGCAAGATGTGGTGTCAGTGCGGGCTTTGTGGCAGGACACATGTGCCTACGGATTCTAGTTATGTGACCTTGGGCAAGGATCTCAGCTTCTCGGAACCCTGGTTTCCTGATCTATAGAATGAGGTCCCCCGCAGCTGAAGGGCCAAGGATCCTCCCACCTGAGGATTTTGCCTTGCTGTTCCCTCTGCCTGATGCTTTTCCCCAAGATGTTTGCATGGGTGGTTCCTTCCCCGCCTTTAGCTCTTTCCTGATCTGTGAGTGAGGCCACCCTGACCACCCTTTGGACTGCGCGCAGCCCTGCCATTCCCAGCTCCCAGTGCTTTTCTTTTCCCGCAGCATTTATCATCACCTGACATATTATACATTTTACTTGTTTCTTTGTTGATTGTCTGCCCCACTAGGATGTGCGTTCCAGGTGCTCACGTCGATTTGGTTCCATGCTGAATCTTCCATGCCTAGTGCAGTACTCAGGATCCAGTAGGTGTTCAATAAACACGTGATGGATGGATGAATGAGTGAGTGAAGGAATGAGTGAATGAGACAGTGTATGGAAATCACTCAATGCTGTATGTCTGGTGGCAGGCGGTAGGTAAAAGGCATCTGGTAAGGGGTCAGCCTCAAGAAGGTCAACCAGAGATAACATGGGAGAGTGTCAGGGGTCAGGCGGGGGGCTAGAGCAGACCCTGCAAGTCAGTATGGGGATATCCAGGCCCCTAGAGAGGAGGGTCCGAGAAGTCGGTCTGCAGGAAGCGAGGCCCCCCTCCTGGAGGGAAGTTAAGAGGCAGGACCCAGGCTCCTGGAAGAACCTCGCACGTTGTCTCTCTCCACCGAAACAGGTGTGCCTCTGTCTCTCTGCCTTCAGAACGTCCCCTTGTTCCTGGAGGCTGCTCAGGGGAGCGTTCTCTGACACCCAGCACCCCCCTCCATGATCTGCAGCCTCTGGGCTTCCCTCAGTCAAAGCTCTCTCCGAGGGTCTCCTTCACATCTGCACCCACCTGCACTCCAGCCCCACTGGACTGAGCTCCTTGGAGGCAGGACTGTGTCTTATTTACCTCTTTATCCCCAGAGCTTAGCCCGAGACCAGGCACATAGCAAGTAGACTCCACCAGTCAGGCTTCAGTGCAGGCAAGAGAAAAAACCACGGTCATTTTAGGTATAAAAGGAAATTGGGTGTTTACAATATGGCTGGAAAAGATGAAGGCATGGGCTCTCGGTTGGATGTCTACACGACTCTCGGAATAACCCCCAGAGATTGCCCACCAAGGGAGCTGCTACCTGAAGCTAGGGAGCCAGGAGGCCACTGCCCCATCCTCCCTCCACTTGCCTTTAGACACCCCAAAAATAGCAATGTGTGAAACGAATTTCCTATCGCTAGGACTCATGGGATTCAGAAGCAAGGAAAGTCTAGGTGTATAAGGCGGTTTACCCAATAACTGGAACTGGAGCAGGACCTGAGGGGAGGTGGGCTTGTTCTGGAGCCCAGACCAGCACGGGTGGGCCCATACTTCAGTTAGACAGGAGAGGCTGTGAGGGTCACAAAGCCAGGCAAGCCGTTAAAACAGCCCACTTCCAGACAACGTGCATGTCCTTTGCTTATCTAGGAATTTTGTTCCATCTGATATCGCTTGAAAGAAATGGGCCACCACTGTGGGGTGGGGGAGATGTCCCCAGCAGGGAGATGTGTGTTGCGATGCTATGTGGCCCGAGGTGCTGAAACCAATAGCATGTGAGCATGCCTCCCTCGCCCCGAATCTCACGTGGCAGCCACCCCAGCCTTCACGGGGTGACTGCAGGACTTGCTTCTCAGCTGAGCATCATCAGGAGCTGATTGTATCACACCCCCAGGAGTGAACAGCCTCCGAGGGGCAGAGGCAGGTGAGCCAAGCTCTCACAAAAGACTGGACGATACATGATGACCGTTGCCTGGGAGAGAGAACCGCCAGGCAACATGAAATATTCATGTCAGGTGGTCGGCACCTTCTTCTCTCAGCATGACCCCCTTAGAAAGCACTTTAGGACGAGAAGGTTGCTTGATGGGAATGGAAGGGATCGTGGAGATGCTAAGGGCTGGTGTCATTTTGTTATGCTGATCCGAGGTCCCCATCCCTCCTCTGCGGAAGCCGTGTATCTAAAGGTATGACAATGAAATCAGAACCTAGTTCAGATCCTAGCTCTGTTGCTTACTACCTGCGAAAGTCCCTCTTGCTCCCCGATTCTCTGTTTCTTCACGATGGAATAGTTATACCCCTCCTGGGATCCTTGTGGGGTTCATATAAATCTCCATGGGAAAAGAACCCGGCCTCCAGGTAGGAAGAGATATTTATAGTTGAGCACATAGTGTGTGCCAGGCACTGTCCTTGGGCATGTGGTGAACAAGGCTGAGAGAATCCCCACCCTCAAGGAGCTTACATTCTAGTTGTGGAAAGCAGGTAAGGAGCAAGCAAATAAATAGAATTTGGGTATGGAGAAGTGTGTTAAAAAAGATAAAATAGGGTGACATGGAAGAGTGTGATGGTGGGATAGCGTGGAATTATGGCTTTAACTAGGGTTGGAGAAGGCTTTTCCGAGAAGGCAAACTGAGCTAAAACTTAAATGACCTTAAGGAGACATCCATGCAAAGAGTAATGAGAAGAAGCAGGAAGAGTGGCATGTTCAAAGGCCCTGTGGTAGGAACAGTTAGGTTTGAGAGGAAAAGGAGGCCAGTGGGACTGAAGCATATAAAGAAGACAGGATGCCTGTCATGATGCCTGCCACATAATAGGTGCTCTATAAACATTAGTCCTCTTCCCCACTCCAGCAGTAAAGACTGGAATGGCCAGGTCAGCCGGATCCCCCACCCTCCCTCTGCACGGGAGACAGACAGCCAAATCCCGATTCCTTCACTCCGGAGCAGGCCCCTGTCTCCCACTATAACGACAGATGTTACAGCTTCTCTGGTGGTGGTTGCTTTCCAGGCTTGTGATGCGATTCGGGAACTCCCCTCAGTTCTGCCGCAACCCAGCTACAAGCTGTCCCTTAGACTGAGTCTCTGCTGATGGCTCACTCTCCCCTCCTTGATGTCTTTTTTATTAGCTACAGTTTCAGAGAAAGGTATTTCCTGACCTTGCCCCAGATTTGTTCATTCTGTGCACATTTGCTGAGCCAGACCGGGCTGCAGAGACGCCTGAGGGCCTCTCCCCATCCACGAGCAGCGCTGGCAGCTCCCAGGCCACGGGGGAAGCTTGCAGTCTGTTTGGAACCTGTCAGTCCCTCCCCACCCAGACCCCCTCCCAGGCATCCTCCCATCGGCCGGGCAGATGGGACCTATCAGAGGGGCCTTTCTGCTCTTTGCCACTTTCACTTGGATGTGTTTTAAAGAAATAGCAGACCATCTGTGCCATTTCTGCTAAGGTCACTTGGATCTAGTTGGGAAAGAGGCTCTACCCATGCAGAAGGGGGAGAATGATCTCCCTGTGGCCCAAGGATGCGTAGCAGCAGCTTTGGGCGGTCCAACTACAGAGTGGAGCATCCTTGAGGAGGAAGAGTCGAGGCGGGACCTGAGTACAGAGATGCCAAAGTTGGCCCGGAAGCAGTGTCAGGAGTGGAACGGCTCTGGCCGTAAAGCCACAGACTTGAGTTCAGAGCGTCTGCATCTTCGAGGCTCAGTTTTCCCATCTTGTGAATGGGGATAATAATCCTGGCCCTGGGTCATTTTGAGGATCAAATGAGATACTGCAAATGAAGTTACTTGATGAACTGGAAAGCTTTGTAAGTTTTTCTCTCTCCCAAGAGGCTCCAGGTGGGAGTAAGACCTTAGCTCTGAACATCCAAAAATGTTAACGATAATCATCATCCACCAGGCCTTTGTATGTGTCGGGCCCTGTGCTAAGCACGCTACATGAATGGTCCTATTGAATTCTTCCAAACCTGGGAGGCCGGTGCTCTCAGTATCCTCACTGCACAGCTGAGATTAAATAACTTGTCCAAGGCACTCAGCTAGAAAACAGTGCGCCCTCAGACCCCATCTCTCGTGTCCTCTGTATAGCTACTACAAACCACAACCATGTTGGAAGATCCAGGACAAGCCCCTAAGCCAAGGATGGGCAATTTCAAGCCACCTTTGTGGGGATCCACAGTCCTCTGTGGAGGCAGGGGTCCCGGCCCACACACACAATGAGAGGGGAAGAGGCCCAGGACAGGTAATCAGGAGAGCTAGCTTTTAGTGCCTCTGTGTGACCTCTGACTCTTCACCTCTCTGAGCCTCAGTTTCCCCATCGATAAAACAGGTGGGAGAGGGAGCATTGATCCAGAACAGTGTCTCTCATCCCTTTGACTCTAGCCCACCGACGCAGGGTAAAAGGACCCACAGCCCCTGCTGCACCTGTTCCCATGTGCCAGCGGGAACAGAGCAAAGAGATAGCATGAAAGTGTTATAGTGCGCGTGACTTGGGGGAAAGATGGGAGCTGGACTGCTTGAGGAAGGGGAGACAGATGATTCATAGTCAAACTGCAACATACACGTGCCTTAAGGCCCGGCCATTGAAAAATCATAACCCAAATTACTGTTGTCAAGCAAACAAGCCACAACAAACTAAATTGGTAATGATGAAGCTAAACTAATGATCATTCATCATTAAAAAGCAAGATCGGTCGCATAACGGAAAGCAGCACCAGCCCAAGACGACACTGCTGCCGTTCTCGCTGGTACCTGCACTCCCTCCTGATCGCTGTGAAGCTTCTAACTCTCGGCTGGCCCAGGGGCAGTGGGAGCTTGGCCATGCCACCCATGTGGCCTGGCATCTGGCCTTGGGAGGCAGAACACCAAACTGAAGTCTTCAGTAAACTCCAGCCACGTGCTAATTTCCATTTGTGAATCCTGAGGTTTAGTAGCTCCGTGCAGCTCATGTCATGACAGGGCTGCCCTTTATCACACCCTAGCACATGCCTGGCCCCACATTAGGCCCTCTGCAGCTGTCGTCTCAGAATCCTCACAACCCTCTGAGCTAGGTGCAGGGATTGTTTCCATTCTGCAAGTGAGATACGGAGAGATGGATCAGCCTTCCTGGGGCCACCTGGTTAATATGTGGTGGAATTCGGTTTTGAATCCAGGCAGTCTGGCTCCGAGTCTGTTCTGTTCTGCTGTGTTTGGGGGACCACTGCGAAGTAAGCGCCAGGTACAGGTAAAAGTGAACTTCTTTGGCAATGCCAGTCGTGCACCTGAAAGAACCAAGAGGGGGCTTGCTTTACTGGGTTAGCTCAGAGCCCACGGGAGATCCTCGGAGGTTATGGCAATGCGCAGTCATGGGCCCACCTGCCACTAATCTTCCACGGGCCTTCTCATCCATCCCACTGCTCAGTCTCTAGAGCAGCGGTTCTCAACCAAGAGTGGTCTTACCCCCACAGGGGACATTTGGCATCATTTGGGGACATTCTTGGTTGTCACAACTCAGAGGGAGGAGATGCTACTGACTTAGTAAGTAGAAGACAAGGATGCTGCCAAATATCCTCCTGTCCATGGGACAGCCTCCCACAACGAGGAACTATCCAGCCCAAAACATCCCGCCCAACAGTGCTGAGGTTGAGAAACCTGCCTGAGACTCAGGGCTCCGGACTAACGGCGTTGCCCTTGGGAAAAAGATACAGAAGATGGCTTCAGGCCGGGTAGAAAATAAGGCACATAATGTGCCAGTCCACGATGTCCCAGAAACCCAGCGAGAGGAGAGGCAGGAGCTGGACTCGGGTTGCCTGGGGTGGAATGCTGTCTCCAGCACTCTCTACCTCTGTGATGTTGGGCAAGTTACTTAACTTTTCTGAGCCTCAGTTTCCTGATCTACAAAACAGAGATAACAGTGGTACCCATGCTGGAGAGTTGTGAGGGTTCAATGACGCAGGGTTGTGTCGTGGGCTTACATAGTATCTGGTACATGGGAAGACCCTGATAACTTATTAATTCTGGCAATGATGATGATGATGATGATGCAAGGTGGGGGCAGGGCAAGGTAAGGGCGTACAGGTAGAACCAGAGGAGCTGAGAGAACAGAGCAAGGAGTGGGGTTCAGAGACCATGGACAGGACAAGACAGCAAGCCTGCTGAGCATCTTAAACAAGCTAATTTTCAGGGTGGGACCAGGTGTCCCTCACACTCATGTGAATGCCCCCCTCGACTCCAACACTAAGGAGGGGAATGCAGCAGGCCGCTGGGGGCACACCTTCCCTACCATGGTCCCCCCAGTCTCTTCACTAGCTCCTGCTCAGAGCATCACACATGTCCCAGGAGGCGATGACTGGATTCACTCATTCATTCATTCCTTCAAGCACTTACTGAGCACCTCCTATGTGCCAGGCATTGTTCTAGGTGCCTGGGAGGGAGCAGTGAACAAAACAGACCAAAATCTCGTCATGGAAGACAGACAATAAACGAATGAGTAAGGTTATACTGGTAGCACGTGTGCCAGCTGGTGATGAGTGCTACGGAGAGAAATAAAGCAGGAGAAAGGATGGGGTGTGCCAGTGGGCTCATTTCTATTTTAAACAGGGTGACATTTGAGCAAAACCTTGGAGGCAGGAAAGGAGCAAACCATGTGGACCCTGGGGGAGGAACATTCCAGGCAGAGGGATCAGCACGTGCAGAAGCCTGAGGCGGCAGCGTGCTTGGAGAGTCTGGGGAAAAGCAAAGTGGTGTGAGCGGGGAGAAGGGGTAGATGAGCTCAGACAGGAGACAAGAGGGCTCGATTGTGCAGGACAGTGCGAGCAACGGTGAGGACACTGGGCATGACCCAGAGAAAGACAGAAGCCAGTGGAGGGCGATGTCGGGAAACGTTTTGTCAGTCACTCCGGCTGCGGTGCTACAAATACACAGCAGGCACAAGGGCAGAGGCACGGAGACCAGCCCACCTTCCAGGAGACAGACGGGGGAGCCTGGACCAACATGGCGGCAGGGAGCAGGTGACATGCTTGGATTCTCGGAACATGGTAAAGGTAGATCAGTGGGATTTCCCAGTGGGTTAGAGGTGGGCTGTGAGGGAAAGAGCCAAGTCAAAGGTGACTGCAGGGTGTCTGGCCTGAGAAACCACGAGGATGAGGTTTATAATAAGCCGTTTACTGATATAAGGAAGGCCACATATGTAGGAGAAAGATGAAGAATTTTGGAATTAGACAGACTGGGTTTGACTCATGGCTCTGCTACTTGAAGGATACACAGTCACTTAACCTCACAGAGCTTCAGTTCTTCCATCTGTAAAATGGGCCTCAGGGTGCCTGTCTTGCAGGGTTGTGATGAGGATCAAAAGAGATAAGGAACGTCAGGCTGAACTAAAGTGAAATTTGGTGCCATTTCCTCAATGATGTCATCCTTGGCCTTCATTTTGTTATGGCCCCCGACTCTGCAGATTGGCTGGATTCTCTGGGGGTGCCTAGGGTTGGAACAAGCACTGAAATAGTGAACTCTCATTTTCATCGGCCAGGGCGAGGATGGGACCGCTGGCTTTTTGCCTTGACCAAGCCCCACCTCACCAGCTAGCACGGTACTCCAGTCTCCATCCTGCCCTTGAGGGGTAGGATCTCAGTCTCAACCACCTGCCCAGGACCCCCAGCTCCTCCCAGACCCACTGGGGTCAGGCACTACTCCCCAGGGCAAAAGAGAGGGAGGGTTGGAACCAGCATTTGTGTAGGGCCTCAGGCAGTGGTCCCCAGCCCTGGATGCACAACAGAATCACCCAGGGAGCTTTTAGAAATATGATGCCCACCCCTCCCCTGTCCACACCCTCAGTCTTATTTAATCAGTCCAAGGACTAGTAGTTTTTCAAAGCTCCCCAGATGATCACAAAGCATAGAGAAGGTTGCAAAACACCAAACCAAGTTATGATTTTGTCCATTTTGCAGATAAAATACTCTGGTGCCCAGAGAAGTTAAGTGACTTCTCCAGGATTTCTCAGCTGCTAAGCGGTAGAGCTGAGATTCAAACCCTGGTAGGTCCAACTCCAAAGCCTGGGGTCTTTCTCCCGCATTACATTGCGACCTTAAGTAGAAAATGCTTAAAATACATGTAAGGTACTTGTAATATATGTAATATATTCTTCTGTGGCTCATTAATATCTTTCTAGAAAGACTTGGGGAGGCAGAAATGGTCAAAGAAATTGAAATCTTCAGCATCAGGAGGCCCCTGACAAATAATAACAGGTATCCAAAGTGATCCAGAAGTCAGAAGGGGAAACAGAGTCAGTCCACAGAAGTTTGGTTTATAGACGACTTCTCACAGACACGTCTGTGGGCCAAATCCAAGAGTCCCTGCCTCAGGGACGGAGCTCCAAGGCCTCGGTGTGCCCCCCTGGTGCTTGGGTCAGGTAAGCGAGGTGAGGGTTCCTTTAGGAACCACCCATGATTAGCCAGCATTTATTGAGCACCTAATACATGCCAGGCTCGAGGTTGGGCACTAGGGTCCTCCATGCGTTAGAGGCCCTTCACAGCAAACCCACACAGGCATCAGCCCTCTTGCTCTCCGTGTTGATTGAGGTCTTGGGACTCCAGCTGGAGCCGCTCCCTCACGGGTGGTGCTCGAAGACCGTGCCGCCACCCGCCCGCGACAGCTCGGCACAGCCGGCAGAGGTGAAAGACAGCCGGGAGACTGGAAGCTTGGCCCTCGGGGGTCCCCCAAAGCAATTAGAAATGCAAATAAGCCACACGATAATTACACACAAGTTTCAACTTCTCTTCCAGCCTCACCAACCACCTGTTATGAAATTAAAGGGGATTTATTTTTTAATTAATGTGACAGTAATTAGCAGAGAGTTCAGATGCTTAGAACAGGGCCTTCATGGGGAGGGAGGCATTGAATAAAGAGTGGGATTTTGTTTTTCAAACAGTTCCAAGTGTGTTCGGGATTCTATAAACGCGTCTCTCTGCATCCATAGCCACCTGCGCCTGGGTTTGGAACATACGGCCGAGGTGTGTGTCTTAGTCTTAAAACCAAAGAGGGCTAAGGGGTGGAGACAGGTGCTGGGCTTGGAAGCCTGGCTTTGGAATCCCACGTGGCTACTGTGTGGCCTGGGAAAACTTTCTTAACTTTCCTGAGCCTTACTGTCCCTATAGAGAATGATAACACCTGCCTCCCCAAGATTGGCATGAGATGGTTGAGAAGAGTTAAGGGGGAAAAGACACATGTCCCTCTACTGACTTTTTATAGAATAAAAAATAATTATTGTTCACTGTGAAAGCATAGGAATATGCAGAATGACATTGTCGGAGGTTGGGTTTGCTGTAGGGTCCTGGTGAGCCCAGGGCTGTCTTGATTTTAGCTCTGAAAGTGGACAGACTGGGATATCTGGCCACCCTAGTTCCCGGAAGGCACACCCTGAGATGGAGTTTAGCATGAAGACGGTCCATGGGGGCGGCCTTGGGATCGATGCCTGTGGCCTGGAGAGGAAAGAAGCAGGGCAGGCAGCGGGGAGATGTCAAACTGTGACGCAGACCCACCAAGAGCCCTGGCCAAGCCCTTGGGGGCTCAGAGCTAATTGGCCCTTCAGGGCTATCCCAAGTTGGGCCTATGTGGCTTGCAGGGATGTCACTGGATGTGGGCTGCCTCAGAAGGGACAAGAGCTTGGGTGCAGCTGAGGCAGTCCCTGCAGGAGCTGATGCTGGAGGTCTCTGCTGACAGCACTCTTGGCAGCGGGGGACAGGTCCATCTTCCCTCGAAGGGGGATAGGGCAGCACACCAGTGTCCACCACAGACATGAAATCAACCACATTTCCTGGGACACGTACGGCACGTAAAGCGTGAAAGTCTACACCCGGCCAAACTGTCATCCATATAGAAAACCAGAATCTACCCTTACTACATCTAAGAAACCCCCACTCCCAGCCCCCTCCACTGCCTGACCAGGGGTTGGTATGTGTTCACGAGAGTAGAGATTGCAGCAAGCTCTCAAAAAACATCATGAATCAGTTCCATACACTTGCCCACTCAGCCTGTGATCATGTCACCCCCAAATTGGTTAACCCGACCCTCCTTCATATGGACTCCCACCCCTGCAGTAAGTAAAGCCAATCTACGCCCACTCCCTCTGGGATGGTGCGGAGAAAGGCAGAGGATTCAGAGAGCAGGACGTAGGGGAGAGCCCCCCTCCGAGACAGGGGCCCAGGGCCGGGGGCCCATCCGGCTGCCCCACCTGGCTGCAGGATCTCCGGAGGAGCCTCAATTCTGAGACGGTTTCCTCGTCTCTGCAAAGGGGATGACCACCCGGTCCCAGGGTTGCCGTGAAGACCAAGTGAGTTAAAGATGGGAGAGGACTTGATGAGCCACAAGTCCTTGGAATGCGAGAGGAAGAGGAAGGCCAGCTGGGAGAAAGGAGCTCAGCTGAGAAAGGAGCTCAGCCATGCCAGCCTCGGGCAGTGACTTCTGAAACTCCCATCCCCCAGATGACAACATTGCCTTCCAGCCTGGGAAAAAACAGTTTCCATTACTGGACTGCTAGGTCTTATTCTTTAAAAAACCTTACTTAGTGGAAAATTTCCCAGGGAAAAGTATAAATACCTTCTGTGTCTTTCTTTTCTGCAGACCTGCTCAGACCCTTGACCATGCTAATGTGCGTGGTAACTCACCAAGAAAGGGGTGCTATACAGGAATATGGTTTTAGTCTCTCCTCTGAGGCTCTTCCCAGGGTCAGTGCTCTGTGGCACACTTGGGGAACCCAGGTCTCAAGAATAAATCCAGACCCTTCAACCTGACATCAGAAACCTGCCATGATCCATATGCCAACCTCCCTTTCCAGCACTCTCTCTCTCACCGCCCTGTGCAGACCTCTTGTTCCAGGGCCTCCTCACTCAGTCCTCCTTGCTCACTCCTACCTCTCTGCCTTTGTTCTTATCTCTTCCTTCCTCTTGCTTTGCTTTACTATTTATCTGCATTATCTCATCCTTTAAGACTAAACTCAGACCTGCCTCCTCCTTGAAGTCTTCTCCAGTGCCTCAGTCTATGGGCATCTTGTCGGCCTCTGAAACACCAGAGCATTTAGTATTCATGACCTTGCAGTGTTAGGCACTTGGTGGAAGCATCTTGACTCTTCAACAAGAGTGGAGGCTCCTCCAGCTTCCTGCTACCCTCTTCCCTAGACCAACCCCACCATGCCTAGTATGACCCAGTAGTTTTCCACTGGGCAGTGGGAAGAGCAAGTGTACCACCAAATCTGTGACCTTGAACAAGAACTATACACTGTGAACATCAGCTCCCTCATCTGTGAAATAAGGATGCTCATAGTAGCTGCTCCACAGGATTGTGGTGAGTATTAAAGAAGAGAATATAGGAAAAATCCCTAGATGAGATGCGGTTACATGGTAGACTCTTAATTGGTGTTGGTTCCCTTCTTCCCCTACTCTTGAAACAAAAGTCACTGCAGAAAGGGGAAACAACCCTCATGTGTGAAGCTCTTTACTTACATCTTGGACTTTAGAATTATGGCTTGACTCCAGGACCATCACTCTGGAAATGAGAAAGCCACAACCCAGAGGGCTTTCCAAAGTCGCTCATGACTAAGTGGCAGAAATTAGAGCAGCAATGACTTCACTCTGATTAAAGAAAGAACTTCTTGCTCATCAGTGTTAAGACCATGGAATGATCGACTATAGGTAGATGTGAGGCTTTGTTTTCAAAAGATGTTCCAAGAAGAGAAGGGACAATATCTTTCCAGGAGGATTTGGACATTCACCTAGAGGCCAGGGATCAAATCTGCTTACCTCCCCAGTTCTGGAATGTTCCATGATTCTCTCTCTGGTTCCCTGAGCAGCAGGTGGGACATCTGTGCCAGAGAAATATGCACCTGTACTGGGCAGGTGGGTGGGAGTGAATCTGTTGTCATGACAAGAAATAAAATCCATTTTTCTTAAACTGTCATCACTTCTCAGTAATTAACTGGATGCTAATGCCTGATGAAGTTTCCTCCAAAACCATAATTGAACTTTAATAAGGTGTGCATGGAATTACAGAGAAACAAAATGGCAAGCTGAAGCTGAGATGCGGGGAAAGGCTGTGTGTCACCTGCCAACACCCCACACTTGAGTGAGGAATTCATTAGTAGCTGAAAGCTGTCAGGGGTCCCTCAGAATTGATGAACACCTAAGCTTATTAATGCAATTACCTTAAAATAATTAGCAAGTACCCAATTCATTGTCATGAACCTCATAGATTATCTGGAAATGTGAAAGGATCTGAGGGAAATTATCAAGACTGCTGGACTGGTGCCTGAGCCTTCAAAAATGGTTCCTTTCAAAAGAGAGTGGGAAAGATGAAAAGAAGAAAGGAAAAAAGTGAAAATACAATACAGAGAGCTAATTAATAAATGAATAAACTTTCAACCTCACCATTAATCAAATAAATGAAAAATTAAAACAACAGTGAGATCCCATAGTTTACTTAACAAATTAGCAAAGATTTTTTCTAATTTTTAAATCAAATACTGGTGGCATTGGGATAAGAAAAAATTCATACAATGAATATAGGAATGTAAATTGGTAGCCATTCTCTGGAAGTACCTAGCAAAACATGAGTTTTCATTCACCTAGATATTAATGAAACATGTCCTGTGTACAAAGTACTGTGCTCCTGTCAGGGAGGCAACAGTAGACCAGACTTGGCCCTTTCAATCAAGAATGAATGGGTGCTGGCCTGGTGGTGTAGTGGTTAAGTTCACCTGCTCTGCTTCAGTGGCCTGGGGTTTGCAGGTTCAGATCCCGGGTGCCGACCTAGTGCCACTCATCAAGCCACACTGTGGCAGCATCCCACATAAAATAGAGGAAGGTTGACACAGATGTTAGCTCAGTGACACTCTTCTAAAGCAAAAAGAGAAAGATTGGCAACAGATGTTTAGCTCAAGGCCAATCTTCCTCACACACACACAAAATGAATGAATGAATAGCCAACTACACACAACCGTTACATAATGGGTACATAAATTATGATTCACCCATAGAATGGCATCATTTTGTAATGACTAAAAGTTAAATTTTTAAAAACTACTTAATAGCATAGGGAAATGCCCATATTATAATACTAAATTAAAAAGACAAGATAAAAACTGTCAACATATGTAGTTCTATATGTGTTTAGAAAAAGATGGCTGGAAAAATATCAAAACATTGTCATTATTGCTATGTGTTGGGATACTAGTGATTTTTATATTCTTCTTTATGTTCCTATATTTTCCATTTTTCTACAAAAGCAAATGCCAATCTGAAGCTGAAACATCAAGAAAGATGTTTCTTAACTTTTTTTATTCCCATTTTATTATTTTATAATAAAAATACGATTAGCTAGGATTTATTGAAAGCTAAGTAGGACATTGATCTGAATGCTTTCTGACGTGGTTGTTTAATTCCCACAATAAAGCAGTAAGGAAGGTACTATTATTCTCTCCATTTTACAAATAAGAAAACGGAGGCACCATGAGGTTAAGTAAGGGGCACAGCCCGGGAAGTGGCAGGACTGGGTGTGAACTCAAGCAGTTTGACCTCAGACCTTAGGATCTTAATCCCTTGCACTTTGTAGATGGTGTGTTGACATTTACGTGTGCTTCATCCGGCTCACCCCAGTGTGTAAGTAGACAGCAGCATGCTAAGATTGAACAAGACCTAAATGTGACGTCAAGTGACCTTGATTTAAGTCCTAGCTTTGCCACTTCTAGTGACCTTGAGCAACTTGTTTCTCCTTTCTGAACCCCAATTTAATTATCTGTGGAACGGGTCTAATAATCCCTGAGCTATATAGGGAGTACATGACCTGTGTCAATGTTTCTTTGCACAATATGATATTCTGTACAGACTTAAGGTCTAGTTATGTCCCTGCCAACCTCACGGGGCTCTGGGGCAGAGGAAATGGCACAGCAGGATGAAAGCACCTTGTAAGTTCTGGGCATGCTAAATAGGCAGACCATACACTGACGAGGAATTGTCATTGTTATTCCACTCATGTTTCCCTTTCTTGTTGACCTAGGTGGGAGGCCTAGTTCTTCTCCTGTCTCTGCCCCTCTCCAGGCCTCAGTTTCCCCATCTGTTCAGTGGAGACAAACAGGCTCCTTGACCTCCAAAGTTCCCCAACTTGGACATTGCAGGATTCCAAGTGAACATACCGAGCTAGACATCTCTGGTCCTCCAATCTATGATGGAAACCAGTACCCAAGGCTGGTGTCTCCAACTGGGAAAGGGACGCCTCTGGGTCAGAGCCGCATTCGTGTCCACAGCCTTGTTGCAAGCATTTAGAGGTGACGACGGATGTACCATGCTCAACAAATATGAACCCTCTTCCTTTCCTGTACGCCAACTGAGTCAAAGTTGGCACTGGCCCTGGATTTCACTGTAGTGTGTGGTCATTTTTGCTCATTAGAAAAATCATTAGCAGCTCCTTCCTCAATTAAAACCAACAGTGGAAATAACAGAAAGATGACTTTGCCTCCTCTGTGCTGCTACACCACACTTCCTCTAGGACGACCCTGCTGTGTCTCATTAAATGTAAAAAAATGACAGTGAATTGAAACTTGTTGGAGAATGCAACACTTCCTCTGGCCCAAGCACAGGTGTATATTAGTGTTGTCAAAGTTGCAATTGCTTCTTTGCAGTAAGATACCATCAGCCCACCTGTCCATCTAGATTTAACCACCAGCTGACCTTGTATGATGTCTTTTATCAAACAATGAAAATTGTTTCTCTTTTCGGAGGTGACTATCAGGAAATTTGGATCCAAATTCACAGTTCGTGTGTAGTTACTCACTCACCTCAAAAGTTTGCTTCAACTAGCTTCTCTCTCCTCTTACTTACTTTTTAATCTGCTTTTTTTGTGTGATTTTTGCTGTTCACTTTATGTGTTCTAAAACATTTAAATGTCCTCAAATTGTCTGTAATGATAAAAATAATAGCACTCCTCCAGTCGCCCCCGTCCCTGTGATCTTACCCAGTGAATCTAACCTTACTCAGACCTGAGATGTTATCAAACCCTTACTACAAATGTGAGATAAAACTAAGCAAGCACATTTTCAGAGTGGAGAGTGGAACTCTTTGAGAGACATCAAGGAGCAAAACAGAAGCAGCAGCAGTGACAAATAGGACTCGATTAGACTCATCGGTTGACAGCACAGGAGGATCCCCCAGGTCTGGTTTGCTGTGGGCTGGTTTCCACCTGAGAATGGCCAAAGTAACAAGAGCTCCCAAGTGGATAGCCTTGGGCCTCAGGCATTTATCATGTAGAGTTCTAGAATCTTCCAAATGCTTCCTTCCTTCCAGGCTAGACCATGGCTGCTCTTGGGAATCCAGCCAGCCAGAAGCCAAGGTCCAGCTGGTAAAGATGCAGGTGGGATGCAGTCTTCTGCTGGCACAGAGAGGGAGGCTCCAGAGGCATGGGCTGGGCACAGCATCTTTTGTCTGCCTAACCTACACGGAATATTCCTGTTTTAGCCTGGTTCTCACTGTTTGGCTCTGAGCCAGCTAGGAGCTCAGTATCTGGGAAATGAGATCTGAATGTCACATATTCAGATTCCAGAGCCCACCTGTCTCCCAGTTTTGGTCACAGGCAGCTAAGTCAGGTGTCCTAGAGGTAGATCTCACCCTCCACCCGGCAACCCGGTAGCCATCCAGGTAGGGCTTCAAACTCCAGCTCTGCCACCTGGATTATGGGACATAGACGCCCTCCCTAACCCCGCCGAGGGTCAAATCCCTCATCTGTGATATGAGCAAAATCCCTCCCGCCTTGTCGGTTATTGCAAGGATTGAATGAGAGATGATGCTTCCAAAGTGCCAAACACAGAGCCCAGCACCCAACGGTGTTCATTCAGTCATTCACTCAGTCATTCATTCTACTGTCAAATGGAAGGGAGCTCTTCATCTTTCATCACTCCGGTGACTTCCAGGGATGTGTCATCGACTCTGAGGAGGCTGGATGGAAGTTGAGCTCCCTGTACCCATCTATGGCAAGACATACAGCACTTGCCTGGGGCCATTGAAGGATATTTTTGAGACCAATTAGAATCTGCTCGAGTGACTAAGATAGGAGAAGCTAAGAAGAGGAAGGGTTTTGAAAACACTCTTCCGTATGCTTTTGTTTCTCGCTGCCTGTGAATCTGTGCTAGCCGTGACGGAAGCCTGAGCCGTGCCCCCAGGTTGGCTGTGACAGGAGGATGAGGGGGCTCCGCTGGTCATAGCTCCTAACCATGTAAGACACAATTCCTGGAGGCCAAGCCTCTCAGCAAGTCACCAGGAGGAGAAAGCCTTCTGCATACATGAGGCGACTGCTTCAGTCCCAGGGTGGAGGGAGGAACCAGCATCTACTAGCACCTACTCCCTGCCGGGCGCTTTACTGTCATTATTTCATCGAATCCTCCCAACATCTTCATGAGTTAAGGATTATTCTTCCATTTTTATAGACAAAGAAATTGAGATTCCAAAAAGCTCAATCAGTTACACATTGTCAGGCGTGCAGAAATAGGAAGGGATTTCAAACAGAGGGCATTTAATCTTGGAAATTTGGAACAGGTGCGTTGGAAAGCTGAGGGAGCAAATGCAGGGCACTAAGGTAACCCCGAGATGAGTAACTGCTTCTCCTCGAGGGCTGGGGAAGGAAAGGGAAGAAATGGTGCTGCTAGAATCGACTCTCTCGCGCGCACTGTGAACTCCTCTTCTGCCCTCAGTCCCCAGGGGCGGGAGAAGGCTGCCAATCAATATGCTTAATGTTGCAGTCAGCATAGTCCGCGGTCCCAAAGAGAAACTGAGCCCTATCCAAACTCATTCTAAAAACTTCCAGGAAAGGAACGGATTGGCCCAGCTTGGGTGAGGTGCCCACCTCACACCAATCACTTGGACCAAGAGAACAGGGTCACGGAGAACGACCGCCCTCCGGGGGAAGCCAGTTCCCAGAAAACGGGGGCAGTTCCTAGAAACAGAGAGGGGCGGCCATCCAGTGGGACATATTACAACAGACCATGTATATCACTCTGGACGACAGCACCACATGGCTCTTCATTGTTCCCCTGCAGTTGGACATCTTGTGTGGCCAAGATGTTTTAAAATTATTAATAATGCTTCAGTATATTTCTTTACTCATCTTTTCCATAGTTAGAATTGTTTCCTTTATATATGTTCCCAGATGTGGAATATAGCTTAGAATTTAAGTGGGTTTTCTAAAAATCAGATTATCTAAATACCAACACTGCTTTTACTATTGTTGTTATGGAAACTATTTCATCTGTTGCTAGGCAATTGGTAAAAGATTAGATAGTGTAGACTAGTAAAAAGACAGACGGTCTGTCTGTAAAGTCAACAGTTTGGAGTTAATTCAACTTTTAACTGGATCTGTGACCATGAACAGGTTGTTCGACCTTTCTGACCATTCTCTGTTCTTCTAAAAATGGGATAAAAATAGTTTTCCTAACTGGGTTATTTGGAGGAGGAGGGAAAATATATGAAAAGTAAGAATAACCCTCATGGTGCCTGGCACACAGTAAGTGTTCAATAAATTGTAATTTTAAAATTATATCTTAAGTGTTTTAAAAGGTATAGTAATTACTTTTCATTGTGAGAGTGTTACTATTCAAAATAGGCATTTCGTAGCCTCATAGAATGCAAGAGACCTTAGCACTGGACTTAGCACACTCTAGTCCAACCTGTAGCTGTCTCTTAATGTCATCCACCCGAGATGTCTACATTTCAAAGAAAAGCTTTACCTGATTAGCCGGCACACATGAACTAGGAAAGGCTCAGAGATCTAAGTGGCCCACCTACACTGCTATCAGTTATTGACTGTCACCAGATAGCATGCTGCAGGCTTTGGAGTCACATGGAATAGGTAGAACTAATCACTTCCTCCTTTGGTGCCACTAGACAGCAGGCATTCCTCCTCAGCCCTCCACCAAGCCCTTATTGAGCTGTTTGGTTTATATGTGGAAGAGGAAGGGGAAGCACCTATATTCCAGGGTTCAGAAAGACACCCCGCCCTAACCTTCAGGACCACAGACAGTGATGTGCACGCCCGCTGTGAGGGGAGCCAGACACTAATCTGGCCACACCAACAGCTCGAGGGGCTAACCATTTACAGGATACACATACAGAATAGTCACCAAGTCTGGAAACATTGATGAATACAGAATAAATGGTTTATTGCCAGTATATTAAGATAAATGACAAAATGACATCCATTTTTCCGGTGAGATCCAAAGGAGGAAGTGATCAGTTCTACCTGAGTAGAGGGTGTGGTCGTTGAACTGAGTCTTGAAAGATGGAGCTGAGTGGACTAGGGAGGGGCTGGGCATGCCAGGCAAGAGAAGCAACACATGCAAAGAGCCCAAGAGGTCCCCAGGACCCAGTACCAGCCTGTCTTGCTCTCTCTGTCCTATCTAGAAAGAGAGCCTGCTCTATATATTTGAGGACTCCAGGCTGAGCATGCATTGACCCATGAGTCACGAGTC
Source organism: Equus quagga (assembly GCF_021613505.1). NCBI lineage: Eukaryota > Metazoa > Chordata > Mammalia > Perissodactyla > Equidae > Equus > Equus quagga. The sequence continues at coordinate 77,264,336 of NC_060277.1, read as the reverse complement.
CACATTCTCTGGGCAGGAGTCTAATCCTTTATCAAAAGATATGGCTATCCTTTGAAGACAAAGAATGGATCTATAAATGTTCAGAAGAAGCTGAGTGATAAGAGTGGATTCATCTTTGCATGCTGGCACTTAGCTCCCTATCTTTGTCTCTTTTATTACAACTCAATCCTCTGGGTGGAAATTCTCCCTCTAGATACCTTGGAGGACCCAGTTAATGAGCTGGGCGTCCCAAACATCTGAGCATATTTTCTCAAAGCCCACTTTTTGAGTCCTCACTTTATTTTATTTCCTTCCTCATTCCCAAGATAAGCCTTACTATTCACTTATTCATTAATCCGTTTAACTGATATTTACTGAGCACTGAGTATGGGCCGAGCCTGCACGGAGTCCCAGAGAGGCGCGTGAAGGAACTCCTGGTCTTTGCCCTCAGGGGGTTGACAGGCCAGTGGGGAAGACAGGCAGTTATCAAATAACCTTACACACATAGATTTATGCCAATAAGTTCTGGAAACATAGATACTATTTTATTTTTCAACAAATTAAAGATGTGATGTCCTTGTTGACGTTAGGTATCGTCGCCTGTTTCCAGGTTTCATGGACACCCTGTGTAATTACAGACCATGTGAAGAAAAACACAGGAGGCTAAAAGGATGCTTAACAGAAACACTTAGAATGAGGATTCTGGAACGTTAGGGCTACAAGGGACCTCAAGGTGGTTAAAGACTGAGGTTTACCACAAATGAGGGATTACCCAGGGTAACACAGATATTTAGTAGCTGGGAGAGAGGTCCTTAACTCCTAGCCCGGCCCCTGCCCTGGAGCCCTGCGTATAAATTAATGAACAAAAGATGAAGCCCAGTGATGGGAATTGTATCTGCTGGGAGCTACAATCACCCCTCCACCGCCTCCCTCTCCTCACCCGGCAACCAGCCCTCCCCTCTCCGTCCTTTGTTTTCTGGGAAGCCCGACTCCAAGCTCAAAGAGTTTGGGTCAAATCTGCAGCCACAGCGGTAGCGCTAACCCATCCCCAGAGTTTAGCTTAAATCATGGGTGTTTGCTCTGCGTTCGAAGGAAGAGAGGCCGCTGAGTGAGCATTTAGCGGGACATTTTATGCTGCTCTTCCCTGCCAGGAAAACCGACCCCTCCTTCCTCTCTCCAGTTTTCCCCGTGAGCAAGATATAAATTATTTTAACTATCTTTACTTAAAAGCCAACAACCTGTAAAAGAAAGCTGGTTGCCTTCTGTTTTTTACTGCTTACAAAGCAAAGAGCAGAACCCCCCAGGGCAACAGGAGCTTCGGGGCTGGGAGAAGGAGTGTTCTAGACGGCCTCCGGGACAAAGGCCAGCAAGCAGCCTCCACCCTCCGGGAGGGGGCCCTCAGTCTGATGGTGGAGGCACAGCTCTGCCCAAGAAACCTGCTTGTTTGATGGGGAGAACACAGACCTGCCCTAGCAGGAGCCCCAGTCTGATGGAAGAGGCATAGCCCTGCCCTGGAGAGTCCCAATCTGATGAGAAAGGCACAGCTCTGTCCAAGGGGAGTCTGCAGTCCAATGGGGGAGACAGGTAGCTGTCTTTCTTTACAGATGAAAAGCTGCAACTCAGAGCCATAGCCAAGCTCAGCACAGATATCTACGACCACAGAGCTCTGCAGGAGGCCACTGTGCTGATCTAGTCAAGCTTCGATAGCCAGAGTGAAGGCTATCCCCACCTTGTCATGATGTCTTCTGGCTCTGCCTCATGGCCCGGCTCACACCCCAGGGGAGCCCCATTCACTGGGAGCAGCCCTGGCTGGCTTAACAGCCAGTCCAGCATGGTTTTGATAATGCATGTCGCACAGAGTTGCTAATTAAACTTTAATAGTCCTGCTCAGGGAGTGGTGTGTCTCCCTCAGGACAGGGCTTCAGCTCGAGGGAATTCAGCGAAAGTCTCGTGGCTGCTGCTAGCTTCTCAGAATCAGGTCCTCCATGGGTCTCAGTCCAAACACGCCATGAGAAGTGACACCTACCTTCAACAACCTAGGCAGGCCTCAGACCCCTCAGATGGAGGGAACCAGTTTTTTGTGAGCCTATACAATGTGGCAGCTACTTTTCCTATATTAGCTTATTTCCTGTGATCCTAACCACAGCCCCGAGATAACTGCCATAAAGAGGAGAACAATGAAGATTCAGGGAGTTAGGAAATCTCCCTAAAGTCACTTAAATCATCAGTAGCAGAGCCGGGGTTTAAATACTGGTCCAGTTCCAGAGCTCCTGCTTTTTCCACTGCATCATGGTGCCTCTCAGACATACTCAAAAACTGTCCTGGAGTTGGAGAGTTGGGGGGAAGCTGCTCAGACCCTGGGCACATAGCAACACTTCAGAGCATGCTCAGTAGGTCCAAGTAGCCAAAGGGAGAGTTGAGTGCGCTGTCTGGGGGGTTCAGATATAATAAAAATAAGCCATAAAAAAAAGAAGACAAAACAGTGCCATTTGCGACAACATGGACCTTGAGGGTATTATACCAAGCAAAAACAGTAAGACAAACACCATATGATTCCACTCATAAATGGAGGATAAACAAACATGTAGATAAGGAGAACAGATTGGTGGTTACCAGAGGGGAAGGGGATGGGGGTGGGCGAAAGGGGCACATACGTATGGTGAAGGGTAGGAAGTAGACTACTGAGGGTGAGCAAGACGCAGTCTATACAGAAGGTGAAATATGATAATGTACACTCGAAATCTACACCAGGTTAAAGCCAATATGACCTCAATAAAATAATTTTTTTAAAGAAAGGCAATGATTCTTAAACATGAAGATTCATTGGAGTGACTGGGGAGGCTTATTTGAAACCAAGATTACCGGGCCTTACCACCAAAGTGTCTGGCTCAGTAGCTCTGGGCCAGGCCTAGGGACATGCATTTTATGTCAACCACAGGTGATCCTGATGCAGCTGGGCCCCGGAAGACATTTAGAGAAACACCAAGGAACCCTTTTCCTGTGTACAGCATGTCATCCTTTGTAAACACATGCGCTTTCATCATCTCATGGGATCCTTGCTGCCACCCGGCAGGTAGGCAGGGCAAGACCTGTCTGTCTGATTTTACATGTAGGAGAAGTAAATCTCCCTGCAGGGAAGGCACAGTGTAAGAACAGCTAGCAGGAAAGCCAGGACCGACACTCACGTCTTCCTCCCTCCAAGTTTTGCACTTGTTCAAGCGTGTAGTCCTGTCTTTCCGGGCAGCGATGGGTGGGGAAGAGCACAGGCACTCTTCAAGACATGGCCCGCGGTGAGGGTGTTTGGGTGAGGCCCTTGAGACCAGGGGCCACTCTGTGGGGCCTGCAGGGGGGGGGCGGGCTACTGCAGGGAATGAAGGGGACTTCGGCAGCATCAGCAACAAGCCAGAAGGGAGCAGGGCTGGGGGCTAGGGAGTGATGATGGAGGCCCGACCAGGGTGGTCGCTGAAGTGTCAGGAGACAACATCAAGAAAAGGGTGTGGGAAGTCTGTGCCCAAAACGGTATTGCCCCCAACAGTCGCCAATTAGGTATTGGATGAGCAAAGACAGGATCATATTTAGCAAGCCATCTGTCATAGAGCCAAGGATAGAACGGACTCAAAGATTTTCCCAAGAAACCTTGTTTCAGGCATCAGAGAAATGATGGATTTGGGGAGGGGACTTGAAACAGCTCTATCTTTATCATGTTAAACTCCAATGAGGGCAGGAGTTGGACTCGGGCTGAGAGGTCTGGAAGGTAAGACCAAGGGACCTAACAAGCAGGCAGGAAAAAGTGTGTCCCCAGCATATAAATAATCCCAAAGCCAGGAGAGAGACGACATTGCTGGCAGTCCTGGCAGCGATGATGACGGGAAGAAGGCAAGAGGTTTGGGGACACTCTGGCAGTCCAACAGTCATAGGAGGTTAGAGCTGGAAGGAGCCGTAAGGATTGTCAAGTCCTATCACTCACTTCCAGATGAGGAGAGTGAGGCCCAGACACGAGAAGTGACCTGCCCAAGGTCACACACCTGGAGACTGGATCCCCGGACTTCTGTCTCCCAGGCCTGTGCTCTTTCCAGCCCAGCCGAGGGCCTCTCTCCAACAACCTGCACCACCCCACTTACTAAATACTATTCGATCCCGGACTTGGAGACAGAAGAGGCAGCCAATTAAAATATGCAATTTTGAAAATGTCAATTCAGGATAGTGTATTAACATAATCCCCAGATGGAAGCATTAGCATTCGTGCTCCCTCACATTGCCTGGCAAAACTTGCTGACATGTCTAAAATCGCAAATGTTATTGCTACCTGAGGTGGCAGGGAGCCCCCCGGGGAATACGCGGGGGTGAGATGAGCGTGGAGAAGGACAGAGCTTCGGTGTGCAGGGCTGAAGGCGGGGAGCAGGGCTTGGGAAGGGGCTTGTGCAAAGGGAATTGCATGGGGGTTTTTTTCTCATCACAAAACCCATGGGCAATAATCAGATTCTTGGCAAGAAGGAACCTTATTAGTCAAGGAATCTAAAGTGAAGGGTTCACTAGTGAGAAATGTTCTGCTCTTGGGGAAGTCTCTTCACCCCTCCAGTTCTCAATTTTCCTTATATTTAAAATAAGTGTTCGTGGTTAGATAATCCCCAGGGCTCTGTACCTCCAGCTCGGACGTTCTCTTTCCAGCCGCCTTAAGACACTGGGGCAGCCCCTGAGCTAGTGCCTCATAAAAGGGATGTTCCAGTATAGGCTGGCCAAGTGTTGTTCCTCACTGACACTTTGTACCCAAAGCTTGGCTCTCACTTGTCAGCCTCAACCTTGGCTTCTCTCAACAAGAATTCTGGCCTTCCTGGTGCCAGACACCTTGGCTAACCACCTTCCACCTTCCCCTGCATTGCTTGGTGCCTCTGCCCTATAGCGAGTCCCAGACCCTATTCTGTAAGGTATATCAAGCATACATTTGTGCACAGGAGTTCTAAATGTCCCAGGAAAGTCCAAGACGGAAGAGATGTTAGTATTCACCTGGCCTAACTCCCCTCCCACAGTAGCAATCCATATAGCCTGCCTCTTAGGCTAAAAGGGAATCGAAATGGATAAGATTGGGCCAGTCTGTGGAGGGATTTTGTTTGTTATCATGTCAGCCAATGTTAACCACAGAGAGGTCTATGGAACCATAATAATCCCATATAGCAGTCATGGATCCAAACATGCACTGGGAGGTCAAGCCATGTAAGGGACTCGTGGCAGATGCCATCAGGACTCTGTCCATATATCCTTTGCACTCGCCCTTCCTGCTGTCAGGCACTTCCTACAAACACCTGTGACTTTCTGCCTGGAAGCATCTTCCGGGCACAGGGGCATCGTAAGCCTGAGCTCAGGGCAGGTGGGAAGTTCTGAGGAGTTAAGACTGGAGGGGCAGCTCTCAACCAGTGAAAAGCAGGCACAAGCACATGAATGGCCAGCTTCCTCCCCTACTCGGGTGTGACAACCCTGTAGACTGTTTTCCACGGTCTCTCAGAGGTCCCCTGGAGGCCGAAGCCCCCGTCGCCAGAGCAGGAACTGGCTCCAAATGCATCCTGTCCCCTCTTGTAGATTTACAATGCACGTTGGTGCCTTAGAGGCTCTGAGAAGTCCTGCAAGAAATAAACATGTTTAACTGTGTTTAGCCCAACCTTTTCTAACCTGTTTGACCACAGAGTTGGGGTTTTTTCCCCCCTTAAGGATCGCATAGAAATAGTGCTTTCTGGAAAATACTTTGGAAAATGCTATGCAGGCCATCAGGCACTCCTGGAGTGTTGCTGTAGAAAGGCCTGGTGAGAGGTGGCTCGCCCATGGTGGGAACAAGAGCTGTTAGCAATGTCAGCTACATCCCACTTTGGCGTGGATGCTTTAGGACTCATAGATTGTCACAGAAATCTTGTGATGGATGACAGGGGGCGTACTATTACTCTCACTTTCCAGATAAGGAGAGTGAGAGGCTCGGAGAGACTGAGACATGCCCAAGGTTATCCTGCTAGTAAGTGGCGGGTTCAGGACTCCTAATTCCACACGCCCCTTTGCAATGATTTCCTAGTTAGCAGCAGGTCTTGGAATAGAATCCATGTCCCCATCACCCTAGTCCAGGGTTTCTCAATCCACTCCAGCAACCAGGGTCAGCCACAGGCCTCCCGAGGGGCCCTGTGGGTGACCAATGGTCATAGGAGTTCAAGGGGAAATGAGAGGAAAGTGGAGAGGCCATGCGGTGCCTGGTTTTGACTTAGGTGCCCCTGACAGCTTTAACTCCCTCTTCCCGTCTTTCCCCCACTCACACACACACAAATAATCTCACATTAGCTATCACTGGTCTGCAGTCACTTTCAAGGGATGTTTTCCAGGAGCTGGGTCAGCTAGAGACTTAGCCTACACACAGCAACGATGTACACACACCAGTTTCTTCCTGCACACACATACACAGATTTCCGGGCGTCACACACTCAGATATTCAAGCATGCAAGTGCATACTGCATCCATATAACTTTCGATACACTTTATTGCTATCACTTGTTTTATTGTCCATCTTCCCTTCTAGACCTCTGGACAGTATAACCTATAAGAGTAGGGGCTCAGACTATCTTTCACCACGAGAACCCTAGAGGCAAGTACAGTGTCCAGCGCATAGTCAGTACTCAATAAATATGTGTGGAAAAAATGGATGAATCAACCCACAAATGTGCAACTTGCACTTATCTGTGTAGCAAACAAGAGTGCACACACACATAGATGGACACACTCTCCCAGGCCATGTATGCAAACACACTTGCAGTCGGGAGCACACATAGATAGATCCCCAGTGCCCCATCCAGAGCCCAAGGTCAGGACATGGACATCATATCAACTGTCATGAATCTCTTGGATGGGATTCAGAGAGCCCCCAGCAGCCATCACTTTGCTATTAGTCTATATGCCCCATTTATAGTTGAAATAAAATGTGTCACGGCTGCTTCGCTGGAGACCAATGTAGACGTGGAGGGAAATGGAGAAATATCAGCCCAGCTTGCATTCTGGCTCACTGGCTTGGGGGAGCTTTAAGGCATAAACGAGTTTGGACTTAATTGACTTTTTTATTGGGCTTTAATTCACTGGTACTTTTCCAGAGACTGACTCCAACAGGCAGACCCAGGGTTGAGCAGTCTCTGGGGCTGCCAGCCCCCCTTACTCTCTCCCCAGGCCCCCAGGCCTGTTCACACAGGACCACCTTGGCCCTGTGGTGACGTGAGGAAGTCAGCCCTCAGTGCCCGTCTCCTTCTGCCCAGCCGCCATCGATTGCCCCTTTCCAGTCAGCCTCTCTTGTCATAACTCCATTCCCCCCAAGGGCATTTCAATTTAATGCAATAACATTGATTGAAAGGTTGTTCTATACGAGGCCCTGTGCGGGATGCTGGGATATAGAGATGAACAAGAATGAATCTTTGCCCTCTGGGAGCCTGGAATCAAATAGAGAGGCAGATATAAACTCCACCGTCTAATAGATACCAAAAATTAACCTGCAAACACGGTCCAGAGGGGCGCAGAGATGGGGGTAAGGCTGCCCAGATGAGATGCTTCTACTTTTTCTTGAAGGAGGAAGGAGTTTGCCAGGCAGAGAACTCCCAGAGAGGGCATGGCAGGTAGGTGTAACTGAGATGCAAAAGTATGGAGGGACTAGAGAGAGGAGCATGTGCGGGGCATTTGGCAGAGGTCCTGCATGGTGGAGTGGAGGAGGGAAGAGGGGGGTGCTGGTGAGGGCAGAGAGGCCCAGCATACACTCAAGCCCAGAAGTCAGAAAACCTGCATTCCAGTCCAATCTTTGCCACTAATTCACAGTGTGACTCTGAGCAAGTCACTTTCCTGCTCTGAGCCACAGTGTCCTCTGTAACATGAGAGTCCAAATTCACTGAGCTCAAAGATCTCCTCTCACCCCCAAGGCCTTCTCATCTTCCTTGCGTTGACATTTCTCTGCCATCCTAAGTCTCCGACTTAGTTGATGCTGGTTTTGAGTTTCTTTGTAAGAAGCCGGCCATGGCAAGCCCAGTAGGGAACCATTGGGCTCTGAGAATCTGAGAGTGTTATGGAGCAACTGCTGGTCCCTGTCCTTCAGCTTCTCCCCTGCTCCGACCCCAGAGCCTTCTCACAGTCCTTGCATTGATACCGCTTCCACTTTTAACCTCTGTTCAGCTTCTTTGTCCTTTATCTTTCTTTCTTCTTGGTGGTAGTGATGGGGGCCAAGGTGGTTCTTCATCTTCTTTCCAATGCCTAACCTGGAAGATCAATACAGACCTGCGCCGCCTTTGTATTTCCCAAAGCCCCTCGCTGTCTCCAGAACTGCTTCATGCCAGTAGTGTTATATTCTTGGGGACACGCAGACTTAGGGTCCGCTAATCTGAGTTTGGATTGGGGCCCCTACTTATGTGCTTAAAGGGCTGAGTTTGGGATAATCCTTTGCCTGTGGGAGAATGTCTTGGAACCTCTCTGAGTCTAAGTTTCCCATCTTTAAAAGGTGCGTAATAACACAACAGACCGCTAGGAGCATGAAATACACAACTATGGAAGCTGTCTTGCATGATGCATGGCCTTAACCCAGCGTCAAGGCCTTCACAATCCGGCCCAACCCACCTTGCCCATCTCCTCCACTACTTCCTTCCTCCACAGCCTCCCTTCCAGTCCCACAAGTGTGCACACTGCTCCCAGAGCACCCCACACATCTACTCACGTCTGTGTCTCGGCTCGTGCTGTTCCCTCTGCCCTTCCCTGCTTTCGGTGTCCTAAACCTTCCTGCTCCAGCCAGCCACAGCGCAAATCCCATCCCCTTCACAAAGCCTTGTTGATCCCTGAGGTCAGAACTGGTCCCTTGGCCACACCCTGAGTCTCCCCATGTATCTTTGACTGACACCTCCATTTACCGCATATTTCCTGCTGCTATCATTTATTATAGCTCTTTGCTTACACTCCTGTCCCCCCAAAGAAACTATAGAGTCCTGGAGAATGGGGCCCTTATCTTGCTCATCTGTATGTCATCAACGACTTCAAACACTTTGTGAAACAGGGTAGGGCATGAGCAAATAAAACTAGAATTTCAGCCATGATTCCTAGTTCCATCTCCATGATGGCTTGAGCCAACACAAACCTGTCTTCCACTACGCATGCATAGAAATGTAGGGCAAAGTACAGTTTGAAAAAAATTTTAATGTAGAGCCAAGCTCTAATTAAAGGGAGATTCCAGGTGCCAGGAATGAGAGAGTTCTGGAGCCAAGATGCCTGCATAAAGCCAGGACCCAGGAATAGCCATCATTCCATGAAAGGAGTCTGGAAAATTCCACCTACCTACCAGGGAAATGGATCTCTATCGAGGGTTCTAGAAGGCCTGTGTGAGTGTATGCATGTGTGTGTACATATGTGTGTGTGCGCATGTGCATATGTGCATGTGTGTGTGTGTATGTGCTTCTCAGGGGGTCAGACACCTTTGGGGACATCTTCACTGCTATTCTAAACACTCCCCATGTTATCTCATTTAACCTCATGACAGCCTGGGAAGGTGGAGGGTATTACAGAGAAGAACTGAGGCAGGGAAGTTAACGAAGTCCCCAGGTCAGAGGCAGAACCAGCGTTTGAACCCAGGCAATTTGACTCTGAACCTATGAGTTTAAATGCTATGGTACATAATCTCATGCCACATAGTAGATATGCAAAAGTGTTTGTTGAATGAAAACCTGAATAAGTGGCCAGGAGGAGCTCACAGAGCATTTCAGAAGGCTGTGGTCTGCACCAGGCCGGCCAGGCCCAGTCCAGGTAGTACGGACAGAGACACCGTTTCAGTGTCCAGCCCAGCTTCCCATAAAGGGCACCGATTTTCAATGAAATGAACTCTCCCGCCCCGGAGGTATTTGGGAGATGGTTTTTCCTGTCTTGGGATGACTGCATCTGGCTCCATTTCCTCCGAGGCTCATCTTGATTTTTTTCCCTCCCCGCTGTGTGTCTGGCTCTAATTCCCTTCCTGGCTCCCATTTGGTGGTTACCACTTATGTTCTAAAATGCGCCATTAGGCGGCTGATGTATGGCGTGTTCGGTGAGTGGCCACGCTGGTGCTCTGAGCCATTCAGGGAGAAGGAGAGTCCTCCGCCGACTGCCAGGAGCGCTGCCTGCCGACAGTAGCTGCCAGTCGGCCTCTCGGGGCTCCGCGGGCCCAGCTGGGGGAGGGCAGGCTGTCCCCCCAACTTCACAGGCCTCCCAGGGACACCAGCCCCAGAGTGGGCAGGCCTGGCTGAAGCGCCTGTCCCCGTACATAGCTCAAGCATCTGTTTGTTTACCCAGCACCCATTTATTAGACACCCATTGTATGCTAGGAACTGGAGATAGAGAGATGAAGAAGATGCCTTTCCTGCCCTGTGGGGTTCACTGTGTGTGACCCAGGGCCTGGTCAGGACTGGTCCAGGGTCTGGGGTCACAGCTGCAGCTGAGTGGGCCCAGGGACCGTGGGGTCTGCCAAGGAGAGACTGTGTCCTGGCAACGTGGACACACAGCTCTCCAGCACCGTGCACTTCTCTGAGCAATGAGAATGAAGTGGGGCATGGAGAGTCCCAGAAGTTACTCCTGAAAATTACATGGGATCCCTCTAGAATCCTGGAATTTTATCAATGGAAGGGTCCTTGTAGACTGTGTCTTTTAAGCCACACTGACCCATTCAGACACCCCTCCCCTAGCCGTCCTGAAACTGTGGCCCTCCAGTTGTAGCTGGGGTTTGAGACAGACCTTCAATCCCTGTTCCATTCTCCCCTTGGCTCCTGCTTTACTTGGGCTCATCTCCACCTCGTAAATAATGATAACTAGATAATAAGCATGGCCGTCTATGTGCCAGGCATCCAAGCTCATTTCATCCTCACAACAACCCTGCGAGGTAGGTCCTACCTCCCATTTTACAGATGAGAAAACGGAGGCTCATAGAGGTTGAATGCCTTGCTCAGGTTCACACAGCTGGGAAACAGTGGCATATGGATCTGAGCCCAAGAACTCATGTTGTCCTCGGCTCAGGCTGCTTTCTGAATCCGTGACTCCTTATCCTGACTTGGACTCTCCCCTCATTCGACTCACCTCCCCCCAGGCTTAGGGGTCTTCCTGGACACCTTGGGTATCTGCCTGCCTCACCCCTAGCATCTCCCACTGTGGGGAATGAGCATCTCTGGCTCCAGTTCCTGGATCTGGGGTCCCAGCCCTCTTCCAGAGCCTCAGGAGTGCCAGACAGGCCTGCCTGTTCCCCTCGTTCAGGAAGAAAAGAGTGAGGACCCTGACCAAGGTCATCTGGTTCAGTTCCCTGCTCTTGGCAGGATCCTCCAATAGCCCAGCTTCTTGCAGAAGGGGGGATGTTAGAAGACACATGCAGTATTTGCATAAATACTTCTAGTGACAGAGAGCTCACTGTCTCCCAACACAGCCCATTTGATTCATCTTTGTTTAGAAATTAATATATATCTCTTTTTATTATGGAAAATTTCAAAGATATACAAAGTAAGCAGAATAGTGTAATGAATCCCATATGCCCACCATCCAGATCCAACAAGATCAACCTTTTGATGTTCTTGTTTCCTCTGTACCTCTGCTCATCCCTATCACTTAGGGATGATGGTGATGATGCTGCTGCTGATTTAACATTTCTTTTTTGTTGTTGTGAAATTTATGTACGTTGAAATGCATAGATCTTACCTGTATTCTTTTGAGAAATGGATACACCTGTGTAACCCATACCCTTGTGATGTAGAATATGTCCATCTCCCCCCAAAAGATTACTCTTGGACATTTGAATTGTTAAGTTCTTTCCTTACATCCAACTCAAATCCTAGAACGATGCTCCACGGCAGTACCGAAAAAGTCTATTCTGTCTTCCAATGATATCCCTTCGCATATTTGCAGGTAGTGGTCATGGTCCTTGTTAAATCTGCTCCTTTCCATTCTAAATACCCCCAGTTCCTCCAGCCATTTCTTCTTTGTTTTTGGAAGACGGGGAACTGGCTGCTGACACTGATGAAAGGTGGCCTGATTTCCTCCTCACTGATGCGGGGTCGGCGAGCCGAAGAGTCGAAAGAAAGATTTCTTGGACTCTCAAGGTCTGGCAGTAGTGCTCTTTTATTCAGAGAATAGTGTGGAATAGCATGGGGACAGGACCCATGGGCAGTAAAGAGCTGCTGCAAACATGGGTTGAGGGTAGGGCTAAATTTAAGGCATAGGTATGTGAGTTATCTCTTTACAAGACAAAGGAAAGAATATGTAAAAAGAGTTGTTAAAATGGTATCAGTGCAGGTGGGGTCTGGTTATTGGGTGGTCCTATAACTTTTAGATAACAATCAAACCGGATTAAGTAAATGGCAGAAGCCACCACCTTAAATGTTAACTTCAGCTAAAGACAAAGGAGGGTGTTGGTGGTGGGGGGAGTCAGCTACATGAGGTTACCAGACACGCACAATAAACAAGACTTAAGTCCTTGCCTTCCCCATTAAGAGTTTCTAGAGATAAGGTCATCCCCCCTTCCTACTGGTGCAGAGAGGGAGACACCCCCCCTACAGGTGGAGACTTCCTTCACAAATGCAAATGTCTCTGATCAAAGGGCAAGCAAATCCCACTCCTCAGAGCCTCCTTCTCATCTGCAGTTTTTAACAATAACCAGCCTAAAATAATCCTCATCACTCATGACATCCCTTCCCAGCCCATCCAACCTGGAGCCATGAGGACAGGCAGGGGCTTGCTGTGGGGGGTCTTGCCCACCTGCTAAAGTGTCAACTTTGAAGAAAGCTGGCTCATGGGTTGGGGCCCCCCAGGTGTACTCACTTTATGAGCCTCTGAACTGCTAAGTTGTGTGCAAATTTATCCTGCTTCATAAAACAAATTACAGCCATATTTCTTTCAGTCATTCTCTTGTAATTCAGTCATTCTCGTTTAATTTAATCATTCACTCAACAAACTTCTATTTAGTGCCTATGCTAAGCTAGGCCCTGTGTAGAGCACTTGAATAAATAAGTAAGAGATGGTTTCATGGTTTGGGGATAGATCAAAGATAGACAACTAAGTGGATGCATTCATTTACTCAGCATTTATTGACTACCTGCTAAGTCCCTTGAAGTAGGACAGATACGGCACATATGGTAGCTCCGTAGTGTCATAGGTAGCGGATGTCACCCCTGCAGCACTGAGGCACTCGCCCACCCAGCGACTTGCAGTGTTGGCAGCTGACAGCTCTCCATTCTGGAAATTCTCTCCCTGGGAATTGTCCGCTAGGGTATAGAGATGCCTCACCCAGAGTTCTGTCCTCTCCCCAGGGGTGGCCCAAATCCAGTGAGGGTGCAATAGCTGGCCCCTTGTCTCAATCAAAACAACTCGGAAGGGCCACCTCAGCTCCAGAGCCCCCCGTGGGCCGGGGGGCCTCTACTGCAACTGCATGAAGCTGATCTTCAGGGTGGGATCCATGCTTGTGGATCTTGAGAACACTGCCCAACAAACCTCTTGCATGTAAGTGTCCATCTCCGGTCAGCTTCCCAGGGAACCAAGAAAGTGAGCAAAAGCTGAGAGCTGCGAGCTCCCAGCCCTATGCGGGGAGATGGGCCTCAATGAGATGCTCACAAAATACACAGGGCTTGGGGCTTGAAGGAGAAGCACAGGTACCACAGAAGACAGACTCCAGTTCAGAGGAACCAGCTGAGGTCTGGAATTCAAGGAGGAGTTGGCAGACTCTCCAGGGTGATGGGATGGAGGTGACACAGGGTGCCGTCAAACCCCTGAGGAGGGCAGCTCCCCCATTCTGAGGAGGAGGATGGGTAGTCAGAGAAGACTTTCGGGAGGAGGTGGTGCCAGGCTGAGGCAGGAGAGATGGGGAAGAGTTAGGTGGATGAAGAAGGGGGAAGCTGCTGAGGAGAGGAGTCAGCATGTCTGCCAGCACAGAGGTGTGAAGTGGCAGGGCATGTTTGGAGAAAGGCAGGGCTGGGCAGAGCTGACTCTCGAAAGTCAGAGCCTGGACGGAGCTGCGTGGGGCTCAGGTCATCGGCATCCTTGTGTGTCAGCCCAGCCAAGGAGTTTGCAGCCATGGAAGGGTTCAAGCAGGGGAGTTTGCATTCCAGAAAGATCCCCCTGGCTGCTATGTGGAAAACGAGTGGAGGTGGAAGGGAGGGAGGGCAGGGGGACCACGCGGGAGACTGTGGCAGTTCACCGGGTGTCAGATGAGCAGCACCACCCTGGTGCGTGGCTGAAGCTCCAGGGGTTGAGAGAAAGAAACTAACTAGAGGGATATTTTCAAGGGAGAACCTACAAGACTTGAACCCTCAGAAAGCTGCCAGCCTGCACTCCTCTATTCTCTGGTTTGGAAGAAAGGGTTGTAGAACTTACAGCTGAACTTTTGGGATACAGCAAAGACTCATGCTGTTAGTCAGTGACGCCTCTGAGCCCCCATGCAGAGCCTCAAGCCGCCCTTCTGCCGTGCCTAGGAAGCAGTTGGCACTCACAGGGTTTCACATACGGGCTTGCAGTTGGTCTAATTTATATTCAGGCCTGTTGGAACGTGCTCAGGTGCAAATCTTAGGTTTTGCCCCATTGCTGAGAAATACTAGCATGTTTTGTTGTGGGTTTTGTTGTTGCTGTTTCATGGTGGGACGCACAGAGCCCAGGCTGCTTCCTCAGGCAGACGGCTCTGCCTCTGACGCTGCATGACCTTGAGCGAGTCATTTAGCCTCTCTAGGATTCCTTCTAGGGCTTCTGGGAGGTTGAGTAGGATCGTGTGTGTGAGCTGGCTCAGTACCTGATATGTAGAAGGCATTTGGTCTCTATTATCCCTCTAGAGGAGGTCTGCAGCTGTTGTCAGGAACCCCCAAAGCATTCACCAAATACGTGCATACCCGCCTCGCACCCCAGAAGAACGGACATTTGACAGGGCTGGAGACACAGCAAAGCCTATTAAGGAACTGAACTTTGACCCTCCAAGTAGCTCTTCTGAACTCACCCTGGGCTGGCACATCCATCATTTGGTCCCCACAGCATCCCTGTGAGGCAGGTGTGGCTAGTCCATTTGACACGTGAGAAAGCAGAGTCATGGAACCAGAAGCTAGATATGCCTGACTTCATTTCCACCTAAGCTTGAGAGGTATCATTATCCCCAGTCTTCAGATGAGCAATCAGAAGCTCAGAGAAAATAAGGTACCAGGCCAAGGTCACACAGCTCAGCACTGGTAGAACTGGGCCCCACACTTGGATCCGTCCTAGTGAAAAAGCCTGTGATCTTTCACTACTCCATCATGCCTCTGCAAGTAACTCGCCCTCTCTGAGCCTCAGTTTCTTCATCTGTAAATGGGACAACAGTGTCCATTTGCAAGCTTGTGTGAGAACAGGTTGCCATGGCACTTTCATCATGAATGTCCCTACTCCTGTCTTCATCTGACTTTGTCTGGAGTGGGGACTGGACTAGGATGAGGAAAGCAAGGCTCCTGGGGTACCAAATTTAAGGAGGCGCTCACTCTCAGGTGACTGTGAGTGCAGCCCTAGGAAGTGAGTGCCTCCTTAAATTCCATGCCCTGGTGCCTCATCTGCCTCCTGAGGAAATGTGAGTGAGGCTGGCAAGTGGTCAAGAGCACAGGAAAGGCAGGCTGCAGGGCCTACTGATGTACAAGCAGTAGCTGAAAACGAGCCCTGGTACAAATGCACACAGCTCAACAGGAGCAAAGGGCGGGAAGGAATACTACACAGGTGGACCTTGCTTCATGTAATTGCTCCCCAAGAGTTGCGTTCTGTAGATTGACGTGCATGAATCATTGATGGTTTTACAGCTAGTCTGCCTCCTTGAGGATGTGAAGCAGTTTCGTCTCCATTTCTACCCTGACAGCTCAGGAACCACCCGAACCTAGTGTCCACGTCTTATTTATCTCTGTAGTCCCAGGACCTAGCAGAGTTTTTGACACACACTGGTTGCCCATTCGATGTTGAATGAACTAAAGGATACTTTGTCTTTCCATTTGAAAACCCCTAATCATCTTAGGTCCTTTGATGCTTCCATCATAAGTCAAGGACATGTGGTACAATGAAAATCAGAGTCTCCCAGGAGTCTAGTCTACCAATCTGAGACAGCATGACATGGGGATGTTCGATAAAGATTAGCCCCACTTTAAAAGCTAGTAAATGGCAGAATCAGGATTTGATTCCAAAGCTTTTGCTCACTCCACTGTGGTGCAGGGGCCAAATCTAACCAAAGTTTTTGAATTATGCAAAGTCCTGCCTCTGTCTCTGTCACCAACTAAAGTCCTTCCCACCTAAACCCACAAAATTGTGTCCCTCATATTGCCCTATAGCACCCACTCAAACCTTCCCTCACTTTCAGGCACTGCCTCTTATTACAGAAACACTGGCATCACCAGCAGAACCTACATTCTTTGGGCCCAAGGATAGCAAATAGGCTTCATCTCATTTGCCAACTCCAATGGCCTCATAGTGGCAGCCAGAACTGTTGGGCTGAAAAAAAAGCTGAGACCCAGAGGAAAGAGTGCTGTGATCAATCAGTTGTGTCTACCATGGACCTAGGAAGGAGTGTGGCACCATGCATGCTGTGTATCTGCCAGCCAGGCCTTAAGCACATGTCAGGAAAGCAATCTGATTAAACTACTGGAAACCCTTCTGCATTTGTGAATCTGCAACGGCTTTGAGCGTTCATAATGCAAGCTTTGCTACCAAAATTACAAGCCTTCTCAAGCTCCAAGACCAGCCACGGGAAGCACTAGAAGACAATGACATTTTCTGAGCAGTTCCTGGAAAATCTGAAATATGCTTTTAATGAGAAAAGGTGAAATCAGTAAGAATGTGGTATGAGAATTTCAGTGCCATGGGAGTAGTTACCTATTTGACCTTTACTTGATCAGCTTTTAGAATCAGCCTGCCTTGGGATTGTTTTCAGCCCTGGCATTAATTGGAACATTTGCTTTTCCTCTGTAAACATCATAAACCATCATTTGGTTTTCACTGATGCATCATTTTCAGTGCAGCCCTGTAGAATAATGCAAAATTAACCGGGAACACAACAGAACACATTTCTGATCCTCTCCTTTCCTCTCCTCGATCCCACACCTGCTCAAAAGAAGGACAATTCCTGGAAGGTGTGCAGTGAGGAAGGTGCAGGGAGTGACATGTGTCTTAGAGTCGGTCATCCAAGTATAAAACACACTCACAGTGGGAGGGTAAAGCCCACCTAAGATAGATGAGATGGATGAGATGGATGAGATGGATAGAGGCTGAGCAAAATGAAGTTCAGCTGAGCAGAAATAGCCAGCCAGGGTGATACAAACTTCTTACATAGGACTACCCAAGGAATGTTCCAGAAGGGATCTGCACATGGCCACAGGAAAACCAAACAGGTACATATGCCTGTAAGCCCAGTAGGCAGCAGTTAGAAGTGGACATAGGGCTGTAGCCACAGGATCAGGCAAGTGACTATAAAAGGAACTTGTAACAGAGACCATGAATCCAGGAATTGCCTCCGGTAGGAGCTCAGATTTCAGAACTCAGGTGAAGAATATCTGCTAATAATAATTATATTAGCTAATTTTATTAAGTGACTGCTCTCTGCTGGGCACTTCTCATCCATTATCTCGTGAGTAATCAGTATGCAGATGTGCCCTTCTGTGGGGCTCTGCAGGCTGGAACAGCCAAACGTTCCAGGACTCATTGCCACATCTGGGGTGTCTGGCCTGCTGCACCGTGAACACACCCTGCCTCCAGCCTGCTTTGACTGGGAACGGGAAGAGGCTGGGGCAGCAGGAATCATGTCCGTAGGGTTAGAAATAAGGAGGGGGGCAGCAGAGGGAAATGGACGGTTGGTGGCCATACTTTCTCCTTCACTTTTTTCTGGGCTTCTGCCCTCCTTGAAGGCCAGGAAGGCAGGAACTCCTCCTGGGTCCTGCTCCCCACATCTGGCGACAGCTAAGGGGATGCTCTTTGCAGTCAACCTTGGCTCGCTAGAAATGTACCCTTTTTATTAATCCACTTGCCTTGGCCCTGGGTCCCTCGGTTTGGCTTGGTAAGCTGTTGGCAGTGGGCAGATCAGAGAGCCAGGCTTGGGGATGGGGGGCCTCTGAGACTGACACAGCTTTCCTTGTAGAGAGCCAGATGCTAGCTCCTCTCAGTCACTGCATCTCTGTCTTAATAATTATCTACTACCTGGCAGTGAAGCCCCATTATTCGTTGCATACAGTGTCTGGCACATAGTAGGTGTCCAGCCAACCTCACTCCGAAGTCTGTGTTCTTCCACAAATCCTGCCTGCCTCCCAGTAGAGCCCATAGTTGTCTACCTGAGGGTGTTAGCTTCCAGAAGCAGAAGAGAGGTGGAATGATGGGCAGATAGGCTTAGCAGGCAGCCAGAAGCCTGCACTGGCACCACTTGCCTTCCTGACAGCGTCAACATGGCCCTGCTAAGACCAGGAGCCTAAGGGGTCTGTCTCAACCTGCTAAATACCGCCGGGGTCACCACCACCGTCCCTAGGGAGAATTCTGCAACGTCTCGCTGATTCCCCCAATCACTGCCCACCAGGCAGCTTCCTTCTGTGCACTTCCACAGCACTTGGCACCACCCAGCATCAGTCTACAGGGTCCCCTCCCTACTAGGCTGTTCCTAAAGCGTTGACTCATCTCTGTATCCCCAATGCCTGGGGCGTTGCCTAGAACGCAGAGGTATTCCATAGATGTTCACTAAGCAAATGAATGGATGAGCCATGAACGCGGTCCCAGATGGAACAACATCTCAGATTCAACTTCCGCAGCCAAATAACAACTCTTTCCCTCCCCTGCTCCTGCAGGGCTGAGGGATGATGCAAAACCCAAACGTAAATGCTCCCTGCCTGGGCTGAGGGGTTTATTTTTTCTACAAAGCACTTTCAGACCCATTATAGCCCGTTTGATCTTTACAACAATTCTATTGGAAGGTACTCCTACCAGCATTTCAAAGACGAAGGATCAAGATCCAAAGAGATGAAATGACTTCCTCAAATCAGTGCAGAGCCAGCACTGGGAGCTGGGGCTGCCTGGTTCCCAATTCCATGCTTGGCATTTTCTTTCACCCAGTCACCTCCCATTAAGTGCCTACTATGTGCCAAGTACACGGCCAGGCACTGGGTCTCTAGTGATGAAAATGATCCAGCCCCTACTGCCCACAGGCGACAGACAGTAGAGGACCTCAAACAGAAAGAGCAGCCGACCCATCCTTGAGTCCCATTCAAAACTCCCATCACGCCCAGACTCCCACCGGCCCCCCTGCCCCGCCAGCCAAGCTGTGCTCCAATTTGACAGGCTCCTGGTCCTCCACATCCACTTCACAACCTCGAGTGGGGCCCAGTTTGGGATTTTCCCCTGAGTTATCAGGAGGGATTCATCCGCAGAGGTCTGGCACTTGGAATGACTCTCCAGATGAACACCTGGACCGCCTTCAAGCTGCCCCTCTGCCTCCGTGAGCCGTCCGCCAATAAACCCTTTGCTCCCAAAATGTTTGAATTGAAGAACAGCCAGAGTCACCCGCCGCTCCCCTGCATGCTGTTTTCCCAGCTGACAGACAGATTTGCTGTCTCCTGATGCTCTTTTCTTCTGCATGGTGCTCACACATCTCTTCCTGCACGGTCTGAAGCTCTCTGGACAGTCGCCCGGCAGAAAAGGCCTGGGCTGAGCTTCAGGCTTAGAGGGAGGAGACAGGAGGGGCTCTGAGGGAAACCGGCACAGGAAATGTCACATCCCAGCAGATGGGTGCAGGGGCATGGAGGAGGGGATCACATTACCGTATCACACATTCAAATAATGCTAAGTGGTCTTCTAACAACCCATACATAGAAAGGGAAAAGTCAGGCAAATCACTCTCTAGCTGTAGGACCGTGTAGGACTAGCTTCAGAGAGCCTCAGTTTCCACATCTGCAAAGTGGGGAGAATAACACTTACATCAAAGGGCTTTGTGAGTCTTAAAAGATGGAAGGTTATAAAGCAATCGGCACAGTGCCCAACTCATAGTGAATGCTCCATGGTGGTTTATTCTTCTCTTTCCTCCTCGAAAAGTAGCCTCTGAGGAGAAGGATATCAATGATGTTCTAAAAGAGAAGGTGGCCTCCTGGTTGGGAGACAGGATAAATGGTTACCAAGGGACCATGTTCCACTCATCTCCTTCATTCCCAGGGACAGCCCCCGCCACATGGATGTGTTTTCGTGGGTATTTGTTGAAACTGCCTCTTTAATCTCATTGTGAGGAAATGCACAGTCATACGACGGTCCCTGGAGCATCATAGGTGGTCAGAAATTCCTGTCGCAGGAACAAATGAATGAACAAGCAGATTTTTTAATGATACAGTCTTTGCCTTCCAAGAGCTGACCATCCACGGCAGCCTCCTTGCCCACCCACCCCTCTGCTGTGTTTAATTTTCAAACACGTTCATTGCAACTTCAGAAAACAAAAGGCAGATTCGTTTCGTTTACTGGAAGCCTGGTAATCCATTTGACAGACTTTCTCACTTCCCAATTGTGTGAAATTGAGGAGTTTGAAAGAGAAAAACAAAACAAACGAAACGAAATGGTTGGCGTTCACATGACGTTATTTTGAAAACAGCCTAATGAGAAATTTCAGTAACTCATTGAGCAGAAAGCTCAATCAACTCAGGGAGGAAAAAGGCTGAGTTTCAGAGGCATTTTGGAGCACTACATTTTCATTTCCTTCAAGCGTAATAAGCAAGAAGAGACAAGAAACCCTCTGCCTAAGAGAAGCCTAAAGGTCAGGATTAATGAATGGGCTGGAAGGCTGGAAGCTGGCAGGCCTGGTTGTGTGCTGGTAAGTGGATATTTCAACAGTCCTTAGGGAGCTTATACATAATTTATTTTCTTAAGAAGGTACATGGTGTAGAAATGTTGTTTGCACTATTTATTGGACCAGAAAACTATGTCTTCGTGGGTATCAGCCATTCCTAACCTTTCCCAGCAAGGGTTCCACTTGGCATTTCCCAGACTCTGTGAGGCAGGCTGCCCTAACAGGTCACTCTGAGCCTCAGTGCCGGCACCTGGGCCAGCAGTCGTTGCCAATCTTTCTCTTATTCCTGGATGCAGTGCCCCGGGAAGGGGATCCTAGCCATTATCTCCAACCCCTGGCATGTGCAAACAGAAGGCTTTAGAGGAAGAACACAGACCCAAGCCATCAAGCCCAGGTCAGAGCTGAAATCTGACCCTATACTAGCTGTGTGACCTGGGGCAGGTCACTCCATCTCTCTGGGCCTTAGACTCTCCATGTGCAAAAGGAGACATTTGGGCAAGAAGATTTTTGGTGCCTGCTCTTTTCCAGGATTCCTCTGACTCTGAGATGCAGCTCCCCCACCCCCAGGGAGGGGCCTAGTGTTAACAGAAGACCAATCTCACCAGTGGGCCGGGAACAGAGCAGGTCGAGAAGAGGGGTGGATGTGAACTGCACCTACAAGGGACAGGGGGCAAAGAGCACAGGCTTTGGAATTAAGCAAAGATAGATTGCACCCTGGAGTCTCCACTTACCAGCTCTGTGACCTGGCTCAGCCTCTCTGGGCCTCAGTTTCCTTATCTGTAAAATGGGGGTGATAATGCCAACCTTACAAGGCTGTCGCAAAAATTAGTCACGTCAAATATAAAGTGAATAACCCTGAAGGCATTTCAGGGAGAGCGGCCAAGCCAGTCTGTGACTTCAGAGCTACTCTAAGAGCCACTGGAAGACCTGCAACCCTCTCCCCATCCCCATGTCCACGTTTCTTTGATTTAGAATGTGCCGACTTCAGATTCGTGGTATCTGTCCACTGTACCAGTAACTGGTTCCAATTCGCTTGGAATTCAAATGTAGATTTTCAAAGCGGGTTGTACTCATCGAGCATCTCCCTCTCCTACGGAACTCCATGGCCCCAGTAATCTCCTTGGCTGCCCTGGGCTTCCAGCAGCATGCTTAACATTATTAGGAAACAAGCAACAGTGGCACATAGTGGTTTTCATCCCCTTTTACTACTTCAGGATGAGCTTAGTATTGTGGGGGCATAAGTAGAGAGGATGGGAACCCTCCATCCACCCAGTCTTTAATCCATCTATGACCCCACCCCCTTAACCCAAATAACTACTCTTTCTTTGGCTGAAAGGGGGAAACTAGGAACTTCCTGCTAGTATGGATTCATAACTAGCAAAGATGTCTATTATGTAATCTTCCAAACAAATCCACTCTCTTCTGTCAGTGAGGCCCTGCAGCACACAGCAAGATTACCTTGCCCAATTACAGATGAGGGAACTGGAACTGGGAACAGGAAATGCTGTGTTGAGGGCCACGGACTAGACAAGCAATGAGCGAGCTGCCTTGATCCCATCCCGTCTGGCTCAAAATCCCACTGTTCATTCCTTGTACCTTCTTTGGTGGTGAGGCCTTGCCATGAGTCCCAGCTCTACTGCCTACCCCTTCGGCAGCCTCAGTCTCTTCAACTGTAAAATGGGCATTTGATAATAAGATGCCTCCCCATCAGGGTAGTAGGGATAGTTGGGACCATAATTAGCAAAGAGATAACACCTATGAAAATGCCCGGCAGAACAGAGCAGAGGCTCAAGAATTGCTAGTTTCCTTCCCTCCAACTTTATGTGGCCACGGAGAAAGTTGAAGCTGTATGTAGACAGTCTCTAAACTGTGATGCACCATGCAAACGTTAGCAATGGTCATGGGAGGGTCATGGAGCCCATTTTACATCAGAATCCCCCCATCGGTCCTGGAGACCAAGCTTTGAAATGTGCCCCTTGAATTCTTACAAACCGATCCAACTAAAGGCAATTCTAGACTCTACTCAACCCTGCAAATCCAGCCCTGCCATCCGTGATGGGGCTGTCAGCACTCACCGGGAGAGCAGAGAAATGCCTGGAAAAATGGCAGGTCTGAAGAAGCAGCGAGCTGGGCCCGACAGTTTGCACTTAAATAAATTGTATTTTCTGGCTGGGGGCGATAAGGCGTCAATTGGAAGTGTGTGTTGCACTTACATGTCATTATGCCCCAAAATGGGGAAGAAGAGCTGCATCTTGTCCCAAGTTTGTAGCAAAACTGTGCTGTGTGTAAATAGTTCTCAGGCTTTTGATGTTGAGCAGAGAGGAAAATAATCTTCTCGGAGAAGCAAGGCAGGAGCGGCGGGCTCAGGGGCATGGGCAGGGAGGCAGGGCTCTGAGCCCCTTCTCCCACCCCCACAAAGGTAAACTGTCTTCCTTCCTGAAAGGATTAGTTCCTCTAATACCTTCATGGAGAAGCGTGCAAAAATGCTTAGATACAATTAAGCGGGAGGCTAAGAAGGCCACAGCAGAGAAAGGGGCGGGAAGGGGAATTGGACAAGAGTTCAGCATGAGCTCCTGCCAGGCAGCCCAGCACCAAAGGGCGCCTCCTGGAGGTGGGCAAGGGGGTGGCAGGGAGCAGCACCTTGGAGCCATTCATTCATTCATTCCTTCGTGCAACAAAACAGACCCCATCCCTGCCCTCTCGGAGCTTACAGTCTGGTGGAAGACGTGTCCAATAATCACACGAATGATGCTCGAGTTACACACTTTGATCTGCACTGTAAAGGAATCATACAGGGGTGTGAGGTTGCAAACAAGAGGCCCCAGTGTGAATGGAGGCTGGGAGCAGGGGCCGGGGGTGGTCAAGCAAGACTCTGAGGAAGTAGTATGTAAGCTGAGGCCTGATCACGAGTTGGCCAGGCATAGGGTGCAGAGAGAACATTCTAGGCAGAAGGAACGGGATGTGGAAAGGCCCTGCGGCGGGAAGAGCTTGCCGCACGTTCCAGTGTGTTTGAAGCAGGTGAGAGAAGAGAGGAAGGGAACCATGCCGGGCCCGGTGAGGATCTGAAGCTTTATTCCAAATGTGCCAGGAAGCTGCAGAAAGGTATTAGGCCTGTTTATGGTGGTCCTGACTTGGCAAAGAGCTTGGCCTTCTCTCAGACATGGCTGCGGTCCCCCTCTAGCTCCCCGCCCCACCACTCTGCTTGTCACCACCCCCGACCACCCTCTGATCTGCATCAGTGCACACCTGGCAAGTGTCTGCCCTTCCCCAGCACCCACCCTCAGGGGGAGGGGGCAGGAAAGATGGGATTGACACTGAGGGCACCTGCAGGAGCACCACCTGGGCCTAGAATGAGTACTAGGTCTGGCGAGGGGGTCATTGAGGATGGGGAGCGTGTCTCCATCACTCCCACCTCAAGGACCTGTCTGCTCCTGCCTCTATAGGGAAGACTTCAGTGGTGCCAGCCTGGGGGCTGGCAGAGAGCAAGCACTCAGTCAATGACCAGCTGAAGGCAGCAATCCCTTAGATCCTCCGCCTCCACTTGTAAGTGGGGAAACTGAGGGAGGCTGGTATAAAGGCAGGAACAGGCTGAACTAGGAGTCATTGTCCCAGATGGACACTTCCTTGCTGTGTAGCCTTGGGCGAGTCACCTCCTCACTCCTGGGTCTCCATTCCCTTACCTATAAGTCAGGTGGGTGGACGAGACGATCTCTAAGACCCTTTCAGTTCTCGCATCTCGTCATCATCCTCGGAAGCTCAGGGAGGGTCCATACCTTTATCAACGCCACACAGCATGTTTGTGGCAGGGCTGGGCTCATAGCTGACTCCAGGAGTAGACACCACATTCTAACCCCAGCCCAATATTCTGAAGTTCAAGTACCAAATGGTGGGGAGGAAGGAGGTGGAATTTGCAATAATCTGATACTAAGCTGAAATGTTCTTTTACTCACAAATCTCTTCATATAGATAGGCAAATTAATATTATCAGCAATTTTGGAGACAAGATAGTGTGTCTACAAAGAAAAGCTCTCTTGGAGCACCTCAGAAGTCAATCCAGAGGTGTTCAACCCTTTGCGATGGATGTGCTAACTATAAAATGCTCTTATCTGTTCATTACAGTGGTCCCCGAGAGCATCACTCTAGGGGACAAGTTCGTTAGCCAAGCTCAGTTGCTATATACAATAGTGATGAAAAAGCTCGCTTCTTTGAAAAATCGCGTTCCAGCTGTCCTCACCCACCACGAAGCTGGGAAAGTAGGCCTTGGCTGCCCTGAAATAGTGCAGCTGGCCAGGGACTCAGAGCCATGTTGGACAGTGGAGAAAAATGTGGAGCCTGGTGTTTTACTGGCCCTTCCTACAGGTCGTGAAGGCAGGTAGTAGGGCTTGTACTTCTTTGCAATCCCCATAATCCTCGCACATAGTAGGAGCACATGCATATGAATATTGATTGGCTGATGGAAAAAGCAAGGTAGAGAGGGACAGCATATGCTTGGAAATGTCCCAGTGACAAAGACCCAGGACAGCACATCCAGAAAGAGCAGATGTGTTAGAATCAGACAGACATGGATTTGAATCCCAGCTTCTCTACTTAATAGCTGTGTGACCTTAGGTAAGTCCCTTAATCTCTCTGGGCCTTGGTTTTCTGCTCGGCATAATGGAAGCAGCAATACCCATGGTCACAGGATGCAAGGGTGAAATGAGGTAGTGCAGGTACGCCTCTGGCACTGTCCCTGACTCGTGGTAGAGGTCCCTCTCCCTTCCTTCCATCCAGCCATCAAGATCTGCATGGGAAAGGCAGCCTCCGGGCTCAGCCCCACCATCTGCCTGCCCCTGCACTGAAGGATAGGAAGGCAGAGAGCTTCCTTGTAGCCTCTGTGCTGTAGGAGGGGACCACACAGTGGGGCACCGTCAGGGCAGCGACCTGGTCCCAAATCCCGGAGGCTGCAGGAATCCAGCACACTTAGCCTGGCTCCCTCCCAGCCAATTCTGCCAGATGTAATTTGGCTTCAGCTCAAGGTTCCAAAGCAGTTATGTAATCATGATAACCCATAGCATTTGTAGAAAGCTTTTATCGTTTTCAAAGCACTTTTGCATATTTTACCTCAGTTGATCCCCTCAATAACCTTGAGAGGTAGCGAAGGCAAGGACTAGAACCCCCATCCTACAGATGGGGACATTGAGGCCTGGAGCGTTTATTTGGTTCACACAACTAGTAAGTGGCAACATCAAACTTGGACCGAGATCTCTGCATCCCTCGACCTGGGCTCCTCCCACAGCATCACACAACATCTTTGTAATCATGCTTTCATCAAGCAAAAGTGACCTGAGCACCTACTGTGTGCCAGGCAATGTCCTAAACAGTGGGATTCAGAGACAAAAGGCAGAGTCAAGTTCAGGAGAGATGCAGGCCCAGCTGTTCAGAGCCATGTGATGGCTGCCGTGGTGAAGGAGCAAGGGGAATGGTGAGGAGGGGCGTAACCCAGCTTGGTCCTGGGGCTCGGGGAGGCTTCCTGGAGGAGGAGTTGCATCAATCCAGTCTTGGAGAACAACTAGAGGGTGCCCAGGCAGGGAGCTAGAGGGTGCCCAGGCAGAAAGAGGAATGAGAGGAGCTTTAGGCAGCAGAAGCAGCAAACAGAAAGCCACAAGTGTGTGAACAGCAGGGTACATCTAGGGTGCTGCAAGTTGTTTGATCTGGCTCCACCCACCCGCTCACTCACTCATTCACTCATTCATTCATTTGACATACATTTCTGGAGCACTCCCATGTGCCAGGCACTGTGCTTGCCACTAGGGATGGGTGCAACAGTGAACAAGCAGAGGTAGTCCCTGAACCCGCAGAACTTACCTTCTAGCGGATTCCTGTGGACTCAGATGGGAAGCAGTAGGATGCAGTAGGCAGAGGGCATCATAGAAGGCTGCTCTGGAGGGCCTGGGTGTTAACCTTAGGGAACTGAGTGTTGGGGGCAGGGTAGGGAGCTGATGGATATTAAGCACAGGATTAAGAAGACTGGGTTGGCATTTCAGAAAGAGTGAGCCACAGTTAACTTAGAAGATGGGCTGGGAAGGTTGTCTGGAATCCGGGAGCCCAGTTAGGAACTTCAGCAGCCCGGGCAAGAAAGAATTGGGTCCTAAGTTGCGGCAGAAGACACAAGGCACAATGCAAGACGGATGTAGAGACAGTGTTGACAGGCCTCGCTGGTTAATTGGACATGGGGGTGAGGAGGAGGAAGAGTGGACAGCCACTCTGAGGATCTGGCTTGAGCCCCTTGGCAGGTGGCAATGCTATTCCTGGGGTGGGTGTGGGAGAGCCACTCTGGGAGGCAGGGAGCCTAAAGATTTGTTCCCACCCGGACATGCTGAGCATCAGAGCATGTGGGTCCCCCGAGGTCATGCTTATCAGGCAGTGGGATCTGTGTTTCTGGAGCTCAAAACAGAGCTGGGGCCTGGAGGTGCAGGTTGCAGGGTCAAGGGCTTATAGACGATGATTGACACTTGGAAGTAGACAAGACCGCCCAGGGGGAGTGTACAGAGACAGAAGAGAACAGATCCCATTGCAAGTAACCCCAAAGTGTGTCCAGATTTGTTCTTTGATGCCAGAATCCCACTTGGCAGAAGTCAGACCGTTAGCCAGGGTGAGGAATCGTTGGTCCCCAAAAGGGGTTGATTGTGATGGGCTATGAGGACTCCGGCCCGCTGTGGGATTTCTGAGGTCTCACCAATCTCTGGAGCCTAGCCTGAAGTCACCCATATGCTTCTCTCCCTCTCTCTTCTCTCCTCAGGTGTTTACAAAATATGGGAAGTGTTACATGTTTAACTCAGGCGAGGACGGCAAACCTCTGCTCACCACAGTTAAGGGGGGGACAGGCAACGGGCTGGAGATCATGCTGGACATTCAGCAGGATGAGTACCTGCCCATCTGGGGAGAGACAGGTGAGCCGGGCACAGGGATGGGGTGGCGGGCGATGGCGGATGGGTGTAGGACTCTGAAAGGCTGGTTTGCCTAGGGAGGGCTGTCTCGGCCCACCCTATGTAGGGCTGCTCTCCATCACGGGGTTGGTGACATGCTGGTGAACGGTAAGCGTGTCCCTGGCATGGACTGCAATGCCCTTGGTTTCCTCGGATTGGACTAGGTGGGAGAGGGCAGATGATGGGAACAACGGAGAGGGAAGGCAGGTGGGGTGATGGAGGAGTTGGGGAGGAAGCATGGAGGAAGGTTTGAATTAAAAGGAATGGCTGGGCAGGTGGGTGGCTTGATTTCAGAAGAAGAAGGGATGGACCAGCCCCTTCCTCTCCCAGCCATCCGGAACATCCCAACCCAGCTCAGGAGCCCAATGGAAAGAAGAGCAGGCTCCTCCTCCTGGAGGAAGGGGGAAGGCCGTGGAGTGTGAGAAAACCAAAGGGCACTGACTCGGGGGCCTGGCGCCATGCCTGCGTGAGCCCCTGGGGCCTGTGCGTACGTGCCCCAAAGCTGATTTCATGCATTTGTTTATTCACTTATTCATTCAGCAAACGATTCATTAGCCATTTATACTATCTCAGGCTTTGTAGCAAAGTGAGGACATTAAGGTGAAAAAGACTGAATCCTTGATCACAGCCTAGAGGAGGAGGCACATGATTATAGTCCAGTGTGACATCAGTGTCGCCAATGCTGTGGAGGGATGGTGGTCTCCTCCTGGGGGCTAGGTAGGGCGGGAGTTCAGGGCAAGCATCATGGTGCATAGGGTATTTGACAAGGGTCTTGAGATTACCCTGGATTATACAGGTGGGTCCTCATAAGAGGGGTGTGGGAAGGGCAGACAGGGGAGAAGGTCATGTGATGACGGAAGCAGAGGTGGGAGCGAAGGTTAGGGATGCGGCAGCCTCAAGAATTTTACCAGGTAGAGAAAGTAAAGAGATGCCCAAGACTGGGACCATGGATGCTAAGGAGACCCAAAGAAAGATTAATGCCATAGTCAGGGCATAACGGGGAGGAGAGGGAAGGGAGGTCAAGAGATGGGCCTTGGAAATGGCCACAAGGTAGGGTGGAGGGGAGAGAATATTCCAGCAGGAAGGAGGCCCTGGGCCCTGAGGCTGGAGCTGAGGAGGGGGTGGAGGCCAAGCAGCCCAGCCCCCACTTCTCGCAGCCCCAACCCTGTGATTCCTGCCGCCGTTCCCCTCAATGCTGAGGTCTGGCCCTCACCATGTCCAAGCCTTCCGGGCTTCTGAGGGCTGTGAGGGCTTCTGCCCCAGGGGTGACTGACTGCAAGCTCGAGCTCTCCCCCCACCACCCGGCTCTCCCTTCCTCCTGGCATCTCTGGCTTGGGCACCCTGCTGGGGAGAGCTGAGCGTGGCCACTCGCCTCATGCTACAGTGAGTCCTCTTGATGCTGCAACAGAAAAGCGAAATGGCCGCCACACGCGTCCTTCCAGTAATGCCCTCTGACAGCTCGCCTCAGGCTCCGGGCCCTCCAAACCCTGCTGGCCGCTTGCCAGGGGACACTTAGTTTGTCCCATCCACTTTTCTAAATTCACTGCCCCTCCCCTCCAGCCCCAGATGCAAATAGATGAAGATCTATGTTAGTGCCAAGTTCTGACATCCTTGAGAGCTGGCCGACACAGCCTGGCGTTCCAGAACATTCCTGAGGCCAGCCTGTGTCCTGTGACCATGGGGGCCTATATACAACCCTGGGTCCTGGGAGGTGGGTCTTGGTCCCCAAAGAGAAGCCCTGCCTTATGGACAAGAGAACATATTTGCTTATTAAACCGCTGGTGGAAAAGGAGAGAAATGAGGAAATAAAAGTGAGACCTGGAGACCCATGGCCAGACTGGAAGTTAGTTCAAGGTTATGTTGGATTTCCCACCCTGTTACCTTGATTCAGGAGTGAAAGAACATGTATAGACACACACACACATTCACACACCACACTCACGCTCATATCGCCAGGCACCTCCATCACGGACATCTTCACACAGCAGGGTCTGGCCTTGGGTCTGAACGCTGGCCGCTGATAGAATGGGCTCCAACCACAGGGCCTTCCCCAGGAAATTCTTCCTCCTGAAGCCATGGATGGTCAGAGCAGGAAAGAATGTCTGAGATCATCTATTCCTCCCTGCGGAGGGAGAACCGAGGCCAGGCAGGAGGCCATAATGTACTGGAAGTCATGCAGTGAATTCCTGGCCACGCTGTACTGACCAAGCTCCTTGACCTCCAGTCAGCCCTAGTGGACCGCGAGCTGTACCAATTCAGGACAAATCTGTAATCGTGATTAAGGACCTTCGGTGCCTAACACCATGCAGGGCATTGTCAGGGATGCCGAAGACACAAGACAAAGACCTGCCTTTCCAGAGCTTATCACCTCGTGGGGACACAGGAGAACTCCAGCCCGAAGCTTGAGCTCTCCCCGGGGGCCAGACAAGCACCGTTCACTGAAACCATTTCCTCTGAGTTTGGGGAGCTGGGGAGACAGGCTGTGTGAAGGAGGAGGGGGTTAAAGTAGGCACAGGGGCCAGAAGAAGCTGCTTAGAGAAGAAACTCATCGGTGCTGTCCTATAGAACTTTCTGCAGCAATGGAAATGTTCTCTATCTGCGTGGTCCAATACAGTAGCCACAAGTGAGCATTAGAAATATGGCCAGTGAGAATGAGGAACTGAATTTTTAATATCATTTCATTTTTATTAATTTAAATTGCCGCGGGAGGCTAGTGGTGACCATATTGGAGAGCAGAGCTTCAGCCTGTGCTGGTTGCCTTTTTGGGTTTTTGCCTTGGCAGACACCTCCCACATTCCTCCGGGGCCATAATATTCCTCATTCCTTGCCTTCCCCTCACTACAGCCTTGAGTGATAGGGAGGGCTCCTTACCCCCATTTGCCAGGGAAGGAGGCTGAGGTTAAGGTGACTTCACCCAGGCCACCCAACCAGGCCTCCTGAATCATTATATCCAGGCTTCCTCCACTGTACCTTTCTTCGGGCTGAGAAGTCAGAGCAATAGCGCCTCTTGGGGACTCTGATCACCTCAAAGCTGCTGCTTCCTGGATCAGTGGTGGGTGAGCCTCATGTGGGTGGGAGTGAGGATGCTGAAGGTTGAGAGGTGGGTTCTGGCAGGTGAGGGACACTTGTCCATGAGGCCACCTGAGGAGGCATGGCCACATCTTTCTGCTCAGTCATTGCTCCCAAGGACTGTGGGCACAGCCAGACTAACCCCACCATGGTCCTCAGGAGGGAGGCAGTCTTCTGGATCTGGCAAGCTGCATGGCCCCATAGATGCCATCTTTCTTCCTTGGCATTCTTACCTCTTCCCAATCCCACAGAAAGGAACCCAAGTCCTTATAGGAGATATTCGGGTGATGATAGAGAAGAAAGGAATTGAAATATGGCTGTTGAGGGAGTGGCCACAGACAGCTTGATGACAGGGGCAGCGTAGTAGGACAGGAAAGTGGCATTATAGAGTCAGACCCAAGACTAAATGCCCCATTCTTCCTTTGCTAGCATGGGACTGAGAACGAGTAAATGAGCCTCAGTTTCCTCATCTGTAAAATAGAGATCAAGAAAACAAATAAAACCCATCAACTTTATAAGGTGGCTGAAGGGATCAAATGAGAGCTCTCTGTGAACTGTAGACAGCGAAGGATGATGACGATGACCAGTAGATGGGGGGATAGTCAAACTATCCCAGAGGCAGAGAATATTCCAGATATCCCATACCTATAACGGGGGTCCTGAGGCACCTCAACATCTGGAAGTCTCGTTCCACTCAAAGCAGAATCTGATCCATTCTTGCCTTGCCTCGTGGGCAGCTGCATCCCTCAGAAATATAAGGAAGAGGGAACCACTCCTCTGGGTGTAATTCTGACTCACAGGACCTTTGGCACCAATGAGTGACTTAGGAAGAGGCACCCCCTTTGGGTGGACCCAGCCCTATGGGCTCTTGCTTAGAGAGTAGATGGTGACGATAAAAATGTTCAAAACTGTCCTTTCCTCTGGGCTGACAATGCCCCACACCAGGATGCCATCTTGGTCAAACATCCTTGCACAGCACACCCTGGAAATATGCCATTTTTAAAAGGGTAATCTCAGTCCCACGTGGACCCCAAAATGGGCCCTGTGGAATGTCGGGAGTTTGGGATATTACGTGTAACAGGAATAGAAAGGATCTGAGAGCCCTGGTTAGACAAAGTTGAACACATTACTCACCACAGGAACTCTTTAAGATGCTGCATCGTGAATCTCCGAGATAGGAATATTGCACGCAGCATTATTTCCCAAATGCCTTTGACCATGGAAACCTGCTTTTTCATGGAGGAGCCCACAAAATAGAGAAGGGACAGAAAAGCCATCCTAGACTATAGAAGTGCAGATTTCACGGCCGGCGTTTTCTAAAGGAAATTAAATTGAAGGCAGGTGGGAGGTTGTTAAAAATGAAACTCTGTGTAGATGCCTCTGAGTAACTTCAAAGATAAAAGGAAGAGGCAGTGGGTTATCTAGGTTGCACATGAGAGAAACTGGATTCAAACAAGCTTAGGCATAAAAGGAATTGTGTCGTCCTTAGAATCTGAGGCAAGTTTCGACAAGCAAACAGCGGGAGGGCAAGGATGCAGCGTCAGAAAGAACTGGAACCAAGGGCTCCTGCCCCTAGGGTCTCTCGCCCCTTCTCGCCTCTCCTCTCTCTCTGAGTTGCTTTCATTCTCTCTCACTAGAGACGAGCTTTTTCCACACATTTTTTTTTTTCACACATGGCTCCCAATAGTTTTATACTTCTCATATCCTACCACCAGCAAGAGACTGTTCTGACTCTCTCACTGATCTCCTAATAAAAAAAAACAAAAATAGAGAAGGGAATCATTAGTCCAGCTCAATCAAGTGCCCACCCCTGGACCCATCAGTGACCAGGGGAGTGAGTTCATGGAGGGGCTTGAGAGCCCTGAGGAGGCCCCGTGGGGGCAGCTGGGGAAGGAGTTCCTAAGAGGTGGTCCCGTGAATGGCCGTGCTGAGGGAGGTGGGGCTGAGGTTGAGGGTTGGGGTTGGTTACCTCGGAGCAACCCAGAATCGGTGTACGGGGAGCTCTCCAAGGAACTCAGATTCTGAACGGATGGGTTAGAAGTTGGAAAGACCATAAATAGGGCCCTCCCTTTCTCATCTGCCTGTAGCCCTCATTCATCGTGATGCAAAACATACTTTTCTATCAAACACAATCTGCCTAGATTTCCCCAAATCCTAGTATTATAGAAAAACGAATTCGATGTTATGTTTTTGAGCAAAGGAATTATTCTGAGAGCCTGTGCTATAATAGAGGTAAATATCTGGCCCCTTATTTTCCCCTCCAGCCTCATCACCTCCCCCTGCCCCATCGTTCGCTTGGCTCGAGCCGCTCTGGCATAGCTAGTTCACCTGTTTCCCTGTGACGTCTTGGACACCCCAGGAATGCTCTTACTCTGGGCATCTGCATTCTCCATTCCTTCTGCCTCGATTTCTCTTTGCTCAGATATCCACATGGCTAATTCCTCACCTCTGGCAAGTCTCTGCTCACATATCACCTTCTCAATGAGGCCTACCCTGACTGCCCTGTTTAAAATTGCACCCCATCCCACCCCTCATCCCTCTATATCTTCTCGGCTTGTCCTTTTCTCCATGATGTGTGTCACCTTCCAGTATACCTTATCATTTACTTATTTATTTTTTGCTGTCTATTCTCTTCCACTGAAACACATGCACCAGGCAGTCAGCAATCTTGAACTGTCTGGCTCACTGATATATCCCAGGGCAATAAATATTTGTAGATATATTTGTTGAGAGAGAAAAAAAATTGCTGTAATTGTGCACACTGATGGGGCCAGGGTAAGGGAGAAACTAACCTTAATGAGTAGCTGCTAAGTCTCACGGACATTTTATCCCATGAATCCCCCAGTTGCCCTGCTATGAAAGTGTTATAATCCCCATTGAAAAGTAAAGAAACTAAGGCCCAGAGAGGTTGAGTAAGCTTACCCGGGACACACACCTCGTCGAGCAGTTGAACCAAGCTGAAAACCCACTGACGACCCCAAAAGCGTTGCTCCTTCCACTACGTTCGTTTAATGTTCACACTGTGGTTGTAAAAGCACCGCCGTGAAAATAGCTCAGGAAAAAAAGCCTCGAGTGACATCTCTGGCGAGAGAATGGCATCTAATGATAGGCTGTTGTAGTTCTTTTCTATTTTTTCCTCTTTTTATTTTCAAAAGCAGAATCCTTGTATTGAACAAAAGCATTAGCACAGCCCCGATATAAATATATAACAGATAAAAGGAGAGCTGTTCTGCTTCAACTGGAGATGGCAACCCCAGTTTGCTTTCGCCTTGCCCGCTGTGGCCAATCCTGGGACATTTCCTGAGGAACCCTAGGGCTCCAAGGAACCCAATTTGAAAACTATTGGATGGGAGGCTGATGTTATTGGGATGAAAACAGCGTCAGGTGGTTCTGTGGCTGTGTACATCCCAGAGACCAACTCTGAGCATCTCTCCCCCTTCTCCTGGGATGGTACCACAGGCTCGTGACATTTCGGCAGAGCTCCAGAGCCTCGCGGAAGGTGACAGTCTAGACTTCTCATTGAACATGGTGGATTTTGAACATAAGTGTTTGCAGAGGCTCCCTGCTCAAACCCCACTTAAATGGCAATTAAGGATTTTTTTAAGTATAAACCTAGATATCCTCCCCAGCCCAAAGCAACCGGCAAATCTCTCTCCGCAGCCCAGCGGAAGCTACGATTGAAACAGACTGGCTCTGGGCTTGGGGGAACCAGGCAGAGCTGAGGGCTTGGGTGAGGGCTGTGCAGAAAACAGAGAGAGGAGGTGAAATTCTGCTTACTGAGTAGTGAGCCCCCCAGCCAGGCAAATCCACCCCACCCACCCCAAACAGAAGCCTGGGGGAATCCCTTCCTCGAGACACCGACAAGCACGAGAGAAAAAATGCACAGAGAATGAGCCAGGAGTCCCCAAACAAGATGGCCTAGTTACATCACCCCAGAGTGAAGTCCCTCGGTAGGTCCTCCCACACACGGGAATGACTGGGTGGCCTTGAAGTACCTATTAACGATACGTGGACAGCCAAAAAGCTGGACATTTGAAGGAAGCCGCTAACAGCAAAGGAACCAAAACCAACCAAACAGAAAGGAAACTTTGAGGAAATAGAGATAATGGTTAATGGCACGAGCTCTAGAGGCACACTAGAGCCTGGGTTCAAATCCTGGCTAAACAACATACAAGCTGTGTGACCTTGGGCAAGTTACTTAACCTCTCTGAGCCTCAGTTCCATTACCTCTAAAATGAGAATATTATCTACTCTGCAAGGTTTTTAGGAAGACTGAAATGAGTTAATATTTGTGAAGTGCTTGACTAATAAATTGGAAAGCGCCTGAATAATATTAGGCACTATGTAAGTGTTTGATAAATAAAAAATAACTTCAGGGAGCAGAAGGAAACATCAAACCACTTTAATTAAAATTCTCAAGAGATAAGAGTTGATGCTGCATCCATAAACACAAGCTATTAATATAGAATGCTATTAAAAAGTCACATTCAAAGAAAAGCTAAAAAAAAAAACCCTTGGAAATTAAAAATATGATTGTAAACATTTTTTTAAAAAAAAAGCATAGAAGGATTGGAATTGAGGAAATCTGAAAAGTAAAACACGAGACAAACAGATGGAAAAATGGGTGAGGAAAAAAACATGAAAATGAGAAAGTAAATGTAGGAAGTCCAACATCCTACTACTAGGAGTTCCAGAATAACAAAACCGAGAAGGTGGAGAAGAGGAGTTTGCCAAAGAAATAATATAAGAAAAAATCCCAACTGAAGCACGTGATTTTCCATATGGAAAGACTTCCCCAGGTCCCGTCGGCAAGAAGTGGCAAACGACCAGACCGAGATGCATCCTTGTGAAATTCAGACTAAGAGAGAGAAAGAGAAAATCTTGAAAGTTTCTGGAGAGTAAAGACAAGTCGCATACCCAGGATCTAGAATCAGAAAGGCCTGGGGCTTCTCAACAGAAGCAGCCAAAGCCGGAAGGCAAGGGCACGGGGCCTTTAAATTCCTGGGCAGCCCGGGGGATCTTTCTTTTCTAAGATAGGATTCTACTACACCCAGCAACCTACAATGAAGGGTGAGGGCAGAATTCGGATGCAAAAAGTGTGTCTCCCAGGCAGACGTTTTCAGGAAGCTACTGGAGGATGCCAGAATAAACCAAGAAAGAAGATGGCGTAAGATTCTGGAAACAGGGCATCTGGCCTGAAGAGAAGTCCCAGAGTGAGGAAGAAGACAAGAACAGGACGACAGTTGAGAACAAGTCCTAGAGAGCAGTCAGTTCAGACTGGAGCGGGAAGATGGAGAGTCCAGAGGGATGGTCCTTGCAATCTGGCTGACTGGACTGAGAGGCATTTTACAGCCCTGCCATAGAGTCTGCCTTTCCTTTTCTCATTTTTCTATATAATAAATATGTATTTCAGTGAGAACATTTGAGTTCCACTCTCTTAGCTAATTTCAATTCTACACTACAGTGTTATCAACTATAGTCATCATGTCACGCATTAGATCCTCAGACCTTATTCATCTTATTGCTGAAAGTTTATACGCTTTTATCAACTTTCCCTGTTCCCCCCACCTCCAGCCTCTGAAAAACACTTTTCTAATCTCTGTTTCTATAATTTTGACTTTTTTTTTCTTTTTGGCATGTCTGTGATAGGTGCCTGGCAAACCAAACAAACCATCACCAACAAGAAAATAGTTTCACAAGCAAGGGATCAAAAATAGTTTATGGGCAGAGGATATGAACAGACATTTTTCCAAAGAAGATATACAGATGGCCAATAAACACATGAAAAGACGTTCAACATCACTAATCACCAGGAAAATGCAAATGAAAACTACACTAAGATACCACCTTATACCTGTTAAAATGGCTATAATCACTAAGACTAAAAATAACAAATGTTGGAGAGGGTGTGGAGAAAAAGGAACCCTCACACACTGCTGGTGGGAATGCAAACTGGTGCAGCCACTATGGAAAACAGTATGGAGATTCCTCAAAAAACTAAAAATAGAGCTACCCTATGACCCAGCCATCCCACTACTGGGTATCTACCCAAACAACTTGAAATCAACAATCCGCGGATGGGGCGGTCTGCACAGGTGCCAAGGAATCTGGAGAAGTGATGCCATAAGTCAGAAGCACCGTTGGCGGCAGGCATCCATGAAGCAGCCAGAAGCAGGCTGACTTTTGTCATTCTCAGAAGACCTGCTCAATGCACGTGCTAAGTGCTGTGCCGACAATGCTGTGTGCTCTAGTGAAAACGCCCAGCCAGGCAGGCAAGGGTCTGAGGGAACATCTAGGAAGTGGATGAAACAGCCCCACCCTCGGAGCTCCAGTCCTCCTATTCGATAAACTGCCAAGAGCACCTACTACGTGCCAGGTGTTTACAGATGCAGATGAAAGGCCCCATCTGGGTTTGTAAAGAGTTCACAATCTAGGGAATATCTTGAAGCTTCCTTTTATGTAGTAGATGGAAATTCATTGATCCAACAGTTCTCACGTAAAGTGCCTAAGGAGGGCCAAGCATCTGCAGACTGGGCAGGGCATGCGTAAACAAAAAATGTCACCGAGTGCTATGATAGATAGAGGATGGATGGAGCATAAAGGAGGGATTAATCTGTTCTGGAAGGGAGGGAGAGGGTATCTCAGGATATCCTTCAGAAAGGAGGTGACCTTTGGTCCTCGCCTCAGGCCTGTTTGCCAGGTGGCTGGGCAGTGTGTGGGAGTTAGAGAGGATGTGGGTCATGGGGAGGTGAGATCCTAAGCAGGGGGACAGGAATCAGGAGCAAAGGCCAGGAGCAGCCCGGAGTCTCCTGGGGTAGCTGGATCTAAGGATGAGGCCTGGGGCTGGAGAGATAGGCCACATCACCACAGGCCTGATGTGTTCTGCTAACGCATAGATGTTCTCCTGGGAGTCCTGCCACCCAAAGTGTGGTCCTCCCACCAGCAGCATCAGCATCCCCTGGAAGCTTGTCAGAAATGCTGAATCTCAGGCCCCACCCCAAGTCTGCGTTGTAACAGGTTCCCCAGGTGATTCAGAAGCTCGGATGTGGACCACTGTTTCCCACCCTTTGGAAGTATGAGGATGCCTTTTCAACATCCACATATGTCTCAGACATCACCCCCACCTGTACGCTGCCACGCTTTTTACATTCATTGATTGAGAAAATATTCAATAACGAAAAGTGGCTATGAATTCAGTCATGCTTTGAATGATTTTGAATCTTTAATCACATCACCACCTATATACGTGATCAGTTCAGCAACCTGGTCGTACCTAACTTCCGCCGCCAATGTGTATAAACAGAATCTTTATAAATAGAATCTTAATCATCCACCACTTCTCCTATAATTTTGCAGACATGGCACTTCCTGGTGGCTTTTCAAGAGTGGGTCTCCTGCAGGCAGGTCGCCACCCGGACTCAGCCTTCTTAGCAAGTAATTTATAATCTCTGTGCCTGAATGCACGAGGGAAACATTTTTTAAAGAATCCTTGGAATAAATCTTTTTGTAATGAGACTAGCCCCGACCCCACACACAGTGCCTTCGCTAATGCAGGAGTGTAAGTGTAGCCACTCTTCTCTGTTCTATCACCAAGACCTAGCATTGACTACCTTCTTCCCCCTACGTAGGCACCTCACTCTACAGTATATAGGGTGCTTCGCCCGCATTCTATCCTCTGGTCCTCTACACTCTTGTGATGTAGACAGGGCAGTTCTAATCATTTAACAGATAAACCTTTAACAGATGTGAGAAGCAAGTCTCCGAGACACTGAGGGACTTTCCCATGATCTCATGAACTAGGATTTGAATCCACATCTTCGTATTGGCCCTTGGTTCTTTCCACCAAGAGCTAGTGTTCCTTAAAAATGAAAAAAGAAAAAGAAATGAGGCAAAAAGGCTGCTGTGGGTAACAGCCGGTTCGATGAAGGGTAATGTGTTTTTGTTGTAGCATGTTTTAGCTCCTTCAAAATGCTTACCTGCTTTGAGGCTCTGCAGGAGGGGGCAGGGTTTCTAGGCTTTACCAAACTTTTGTAGCCACTTGACAACACCTCCTGGGTCACAAGCTGTTGCTGAGAACACTGCTACCTCACGCTGCCCCCTGAACAGACATAATTGCAGCCGTGCAACCTGGGGACACGATGCTGATTTTCCATCCTGCGGGAGCCCACTCACCTCAGAATGTCATGTGTGACCAACCAAGCACGAGCATGCCCATCTCTGTGCTGGGTTCTGATTTTCCCAGCCAGACATGCTGCTCACCTGGGTCTGCCTGACAGGGGAGGGGCGGAGAGGGCGGACCAGACATGCATTGGCCGATTTTAACCAGGCAGCCATGCGTGGATTCTCTGTGCTCTCTTTAGAAAAATCAGTGTCTTCTGATTTGATGTGAGTGCTGAGCAGCCGCATCTATTTAAAAAAAAAAAAATCCGTTTTTCAGGAAATTCGAATAAGATACAGTGAGGTTAGGAGACTTGTGGATGATCCCCAGCTCGTAGAATTTTAGAGCTAAAAGTAACCTGAGAGATCAGCTCCCCTTTGTTTTAACAGAGGAAACTTCGGCTCAGAGAGGCAATATAACTTGTCTGAGGTCCCACAGCTATTAAGTGGTCAAACTCAGGTCTCCGTGGTTTCAGAGCCCGTGCTTTTCTTGCTACGCTTCCCTGCTCCTCTTCCCAGGGCTCCGCCTTGGGCCTCGTTGGAATTGTGACATGACTTTCTCTGTGCAAGCCAGGAGAGCAAGATGGCGCCTCCAGTTGACCACCCCAACAGCGTTTGGCAGGCCCTTTCCACCAGAGCTCTCAAGGGCTGGAGCTGGGACCTTAGTCCCTCTCATTGTCACTGTCACACACTCGGTAAGCCTCCCCTGGACTCTGAGATGAGAGGATGCCGGCTGCTAAACCCACTGTAAATTAAACTGTTCTGCCCCCTCCCCCACTGCCCAGCATGGCACCTTATTGGCTTGTCATCTGGGACCATCGCCTCTTCCAGCCAACTGACAAAGGGCAGAGGGAGGTCAGGAGTCAAGGACCCGGTTCCTGGGCTCCGTCAGGCTGCCGCTTGCCATGTAACCATTGGCCACTGTTCTCTGTGGGTCTCACCCATGGAGTTCTCTCACCTGAAAAATGAAAAGTTGGTTGAATTAAAGAAATGTCAAGGGATCTCCTAGCTCCAAAAGTCTAGGCAACCATGAAGCATCAATACTGGCCTGTCCTTTCCTTTTTCTGAGCTTTGATTTCTTGGTCTTTAAAATGGATATAACATTAAAAGTAAAATATAATAAAATGGGGATCTTGACACCTGTCTCAGGATGGCTGGGAGGATCCAGTAAGATGAAGTCTGTGGAAACCCCAAAGCTCAGACACATGCCAATGTTGTTGTTTGCCGTATCCTGTGGGGGATTCAAAGCTGAGTGACTCAGGGTCTTGGCCTAAAAGTTCCCAAAGGACTGCTACCCAATGGAGAATGTGACAGTGACACTAGAAAGGCACAAAGTATTTGAGCAAGACCACAGGTTGGAGGGCAAAGAGCAGGGCCTTGGAGATTGGCAGCCAGGGTTTGATGCTGGGTGTGCTTGCTGTGGCTAGGGCAAGCTGACCTCTCTGAGCCTTGGTTTACTCATCTGCAAAATGAGGGCGCTAATACTAAGGTGACTTTGAGGGGTGACTGTGAGGAGTGATGAAAGGAGCACCTGGCCCCTAACCACATCCCTGCTGCTCTTGAAACAGGCCAAGTGCATACATGTCCCAGGGCTTTTGCACCTCCTGTTCCCTCTGCCGGAATGCTTCCGTGGGTCATCCCATGGCCCACTTACTCCCTTTATTCGGGTCACGACACAAATGCTGTCACTCTGAAAAGCCCTGCCCTAATTCCCAGCTAAAAGAGTCACCCTGCTCTGCCCCATCCTGTCATGCTACCCTCTTCCCAGCTGCACTTAACCTCCCCAAGCTTACCGCCGCTGGCCTGATGCTGCACAGGTCCCCAATTGTTGTCTGTCCCTCTACCAGTACGTGAGATCCGTGAGGACAGAGGCTCTGCGTGGCTTGCCACTAGAGCCCTGGTCCTTGACCTGCGGCACATGTCCACAGTAGGCATTCAGTCCATCACTGTCCAATGAATGAGGGGACCAAGGTGGAATGGGCTGAGCACCCAGCTCCATGTCTGGCCCTCAGGAAGGTCAGTCCTTCCTTTGCTTCTGTGAACTCCAAAGCAGCGTTTCAGGGAATATGAGCAGTGTCCCCACATTTCAGAGTTTCTTTCTTTCTCTCCCTCCCTGTCTCTCTGACTTTCTTTCTCACACACACATGCACACTCACTTTTCAGTCCCCAGGGAATGGCAGGGCCATGTCACAGCATCTAGTGAGCAGTGGCAGCCAGGGAAGCCACAGTTGGGGCGGGGTGTCCCAGCGGATTGATGGGCCCAGCCCCTCCCCCACCTAGCTGAAACATAGACCTGGACTCCAGGTCTTTCCTCCCAATCATGGGAAACAGAGGCCCAAAGGATGGGTCTTGTCTCAATAAACAGTCCCTGATGGTTATGCCACTGTGATTTCACGGGCAGCAGAGACCCCGAGGATGGCAGTCACACAAGACTATAATACCCGCTGAGTCCCTTCAAGGGAGTATCACAGGCAGTCTTTGCTGCCCCTGCCCAGCCCCCATGAGTTCTGGCCTTAAGTCCCTACTCAGCTGCCTACTAGTGTATTACTTACCACACACCTCCTTGAGACTGTGGCAGAGGGTCCTGAGCTGGCTCAGCAGGCCTCATGTGGACCCAGCTTGGCCACAAACTCACTGTGAGACGCTGACAAATGTGCCACTGTCTCAGCATCTCTGTCTCCCCTGTAAAACCAGGGGGGTGGGATTCTGAGAATCTCAGGTCAGCTGTGCTGTTTTGTTCACTTCAGCAAGCATTTACTGAGCACCTACTGCATGTAGGCATTATGCATATAAACATAAATAAAACATGGACCCTGTCCCGAAGAGGTCGCTCCATCTTAGTGGAGAGAGAGTTACAACCAGGTGTGGAAATGGTAAGTTTGCAATGTTGGGGTGCCCATGGGAGGGAGGGCTTCCAGGAGCTTGTGACAGTGACGCTGGGTAGGGGCCAACCTGATGGAAGGGGAGAGGAAGGATTAGTCCAGGTGCAGGGAGTGGCATGAGGAAAGAGGAGTGTGAAACGACGCGGATCCAGCTGGATTTCGTAGAAAGCCAGACACTGAATTAACAATGCTGATAGCACTACAAATCAGTGAGCTTTTCTTCAGCACCAGGCTCTGTGCTAAGGGCTTTGTATGCAACGTCAATAGCCCTGTGAAGAAGGATTCATTATAATGTGTGAATCCATTCTGCAGATTTTGTAGAAAAATGAGGCTCCAAGAGAGTGAATAACTTGCCAAAGGTCCCAGAGCTGGACTCGACCTTGCCCTGCCTGACCCCAGAGCCCCAGGTATTTAACCAACTGTCCTAGGCTCTCTCTG
The DNA here is from genome assembly GCF_021613505.1 of Equus quagga. Taxonomy (NCBI): domain Eukaryota; kingdom Metazoa; phylum Chordata; class Mammalia; order Perissodactyla; family Equidae; genus Equus; species Equus quagga. The sequence continues at coordinate 77,222,064 of NC_060277.1, read as the reverse complement.
CTTCTGACCTGCCAGGTGGCAGGGCCTGGGTTTCCACCTCTCTCAGAACACCCAGCTCACCCCTTTGGGAGAGGGGGACCCTGTCTCTGGGTGCAAGCCTTGCCCACCCTGGCCCCACCCAGTGTGTGAGGTGAGTCCCAGGAGCTCCATACGCCATGCAGGGCCCTTGGCCGTCCTGGGGGAGATGGGGAGAGAGTCCCGAGCCCCTCCCCACAGAAGTCTGGCCAGGCCAACGTCCCTCTACTAGCGAGGCCTCGGAAGCAAACACACACAGGGGTAAGTTCTTCTGAGGAAGTTAGCATGGAAACAAGAAGACGCTGGTGGTCACAGTATGCATCTTCAGATCCCTGAAAGGGTGTCAAGTGAAAGAAGGAGTGGAGCTAGGAGCAGGGGGGAAACCTATAAGCAGGCTGTTTTCAACTCAATATAAGGATGAACTTTGGAAACCATGGGCTGCCCCTGCAGGTGGCGAGGTCTCCATCCCTAAGAGTGCTCAAACACTATGACTGTCCTTCAGTGCGTGGTGCTAGAGGGACCTCCTGCTGTCTCTCAGAGATGCCCTCTGGGGGCTCTGCCAATCAGGATCCAGGCAGGAAATCAACAGTACTCATGGGCTGAGTAACACAAGAAAAGATTAATGAAGGACTATTTACAAAGGTGTGGGCAAGGCTTAGGGAAGGCATGTGGGATGGTGCACAGCCTGGGCCTGGCAGCAGGGAGAGCCATTACCATGCCTAGGGGAGGCGGAAAAGAGCTGGTATCAGACCCCAGAGAGAGGGCAATATGGAGAGCACCCCACCTAGAGCCATGGCTTTCCAAGGAGACCTGCAGCTAACCACAGTGATCCAGCAAGTAGAGTTGAGAGACTGGATATCCATCTCCCCTCCGGTTTCCCACCTGGGCCCACCATTGGCTGAACCCAACGAGAAACCAGAGGGCAAGGGAACCCATCCATATAGTCTATAGGAGTGTAGCTCCCAGGGCAGAGGGCAGAGTGGAAGGACTGGCAGAAGCTGTTGTGCACTGGGACCTCCCCCCGCCATATGACTGGCATCCCTCCCCCACTCTCCTCTCTGTCTAGCTGTCCTAGCCACTGTGATAAAATCAGTTTCATCCAACACAAGATTGCTTTGTATCAGCACATCCCTGCCTTAGCCTCGAAAATTCCTCTGGCTTTTCAGAGAAGCTTCCCTTCCTTCTCCTCTCCAGTGTTTATTTCCTTGGCATGTTTCCTGTGATTTGCAAAGATTAAGGATCTAAGCTTCTTTTATTGCGATGTACTTTCCCTGCCCCGTTATGCATTCTCCCCGTCGCTCCCTGTCTCCCCGCACGGAGCTCCCAAATCCTTCTGCAGATACAGAAAACACTCCTCAGGTAGACTTCACCTTGCGCTGCCATGGCCATGCTCCTGAAAAGTGCTGGGAAATTCCAGATTCTGCAGCTTGAGCATGTTTCCCACCCTCCTCCTGATTCGACATTATCTTTCTTGTTAAGCTGTCTGGGTTTCAGCTTGGTCTCAATTAACAAGGGCTCCTAACACCGTGTGTAAGAACTTCCCTCTCTCTGTGCTCTCTCTCTCTCCCTCTCCCTGGGGCTTTGAATCCTGTGTGGTGTTCGTGATGTATAAACAAATCCTTCACTGCACTAGGGGCCTGCGCTGTTTGAAGCAGCGCAGTGTTGAATCATTCAGTGGTGAGAGGACAATGAGGATGTGAACAATCCCGTCCAGCACCCATCTGGGTGATTGGCAGGACTGGCTTCCCAGCTGTGCGACCTGTGCAGTCACACAGACCCCGGTGCTCAGAAGGGCCACACTCTTGCTTTAATACTCTGCTACTGCTGTCTTGAAATTCTTCATAGTTTTTTAATGAGGCCCCACGTTTTCATTTTGCACCGGGACCCGAAAATGGTATGGGTGGTCCCAGTTACTGTTATTCTTCTGTTGCTGCTGTTGCTGTTGCTTTGTGTGCAGCCCACCTGCATTTCAGTGGATGAGACCTCCTGAGTGGAGGAAGCTAGTTGCTGGGCAGCATGCAGTGCAGGTGTTTCCTGGTGTCCAACCAGACCCTGGGCACACTCATAGCTGGTCCAAGGGTAGGGAACAGGCTCAGCAGAGGACACTTCTTCACGCATTGACATCATTTGACAATCATTGAGCACTGTCCCAGGTACCGTGCTAGGGGCTTTGGGGATAAGACAATGAAGGGATATTCTCTTTCTCCAACCCCGACTCAGAACTCTCGACCTGTGAACCAGGGTGTCTGCTCACACAAAGTAAACCACACCCCTAGTGGAGTAGAAAGATTGCTGAATTGAAAGTCAGGAGACCTGGCTCTACCCACTGCTATACTCCTGACATGCTGTGTGACCTCGGGCAAGTTGCTTCCCCTTTCTGAACTAGATGTCTGCTTGCCCAAATGTGGTTGACTTCAGATAACCTATATCAGAATCCCCGGAAATGCAGATTCCTGGGCTCCAGCCTGGCATGACCGAATCAGAATTTCTAGGCGCGGGTCCACAGAATCATCGCCCGAAGCTCCCGGGGTGAGCTCAGTGTGCATTCTAGTTTGAGAACCTCTGAGGTACCTAGTATGAGCCTTTGGCTCTAATGGTCCGTGTTGGATAACTCCAGCTCTTAATCAGGTCTTCATATTTGCACTGACAGCGTCAGGAAATGTGGGAGACTGAGAGTGGATGTGGGGCAGACACTGCAGGGGGCTGTGGTTCACTGTCAAACTGGAGAACAAGCCCGGAGGGAAGCCAAGGGCGTTTCTAGGAAGGAAGAGAAACAAACTCTCCCTGGAGATGCGAGAGGAAGTGGTGCCTTGGGAAAAGCAGGGCCACGGAGGACATGGGGCCACAGTCGTGGGCTGGCCATGAAGGCGCCCGGTCCTGCTGCTCAGAACCCCGCCCAGTCACCCACCGCCTCCAGACGAGAGACCCACAGGGGTACCTGCTTAGGAGAGCACTGTGGTGGCGTCCTCTCCTCCCCGCTGCTCTGAGAGGGCTGGGCACTGCTCACAGGTGACATTCTACAGCTACACTGCCCTGGCTGGACACCAGGTTGTCACTAACCACATGTGCCTATTTAAATGGAAGGTAAGGAATTAAATTTAAATTAAATTAAAAATAAATAAAGCAAGGAAAAAAAGATAAATATGTGGCGTGATGGATGTGCTAATTAATTCGGTGGGGGAAATCCTTCCACGGTGTATACATACATCAAATCATCGTGTGGTGTGCTTTAAATACCTTACAGTCTTATTTGTCAATTATACTTCAGTGAAGCTGGTTGTGGGGATTAAGTAGTTAACTAATTAAAATCTCAGTTCCTCGGTTGCATTAGTCACCCTTCATGTGGCTAGTGGCTACCATATGATAGTACGGATTATAGAATGTTCCATCTTGGCAGAAAGTTCCACTGGACAGTGCTGGTTCCAAAGAGAACAGAAACATTATCCAGCACCTTCTTTCGCTCTTTGCATTCAGTCATGGATGTTTGTAGAGATATGACGCTACTTTAGGATTTTACTCTGCCCCCATTCCTGCTGCTTCTGGAATAATCTCCCCTTCCGAATCCCACCCAGTCTGATCAGCCTCAGGCGGCTCTCCCTAATGCACGCACGCCTGGCCTCTCTGCTTTGCCCGTTACTCGCAGCATTTCTGACAGAAAGGCTTCATTTTTCATTTCTCCCCGTAAGCCACAGGACCCCTCCTTTGAGCCTGTCTTACTGGCTCCAAGGTTTCTTAAGCTCAGCTATGTAGCAGGCACGCAGCTTCAGCTAGCTCTGGAAAACAAGTGTTGGCATCTCTCCCGTTCTGCCCCGCAGCTCATGGAACATGCTTTCAGTTCATTCCAACACACACATCCTCGTAATCCCAACAACGCTCCCCGTTCACGCCTCTCCCCATCAGAGCCTGCTCTTCCGGCTCCCCGGCCTCTCCTCAGCCCCTCTTTTGGGCAGGCCTTAGGAACACTGCCGCTAAAAGCTGACTGCTTCCCTTCTCCTCTGCCCGTCAGACCCAAGGCCAGGCAGTGGGCTCTGGGATGAGTAGGGAGCACTCTCCTCTTGAGGCATTCACCACCTATGGGAGAGAGGTACACAAAACCACAGGCACAGAGGGACGTGTGGGCAGGCGTTTGGACGGAGTGATCTGGGTAGAGAGATCATAGAATGGTTGACTGCTGGATGGAAGGGGATGTGTTCGTGGATGGCCCGGGATTCTCGCCTGCTCCATGAAGACACAGGATGGAAGGGCTCTCGGCCAAGGCTCTCTTTTGCCTGAACCCCGTGTCAGCCACTGACTGCTCATCTAGACTTTGAAAGCCCTGCCTATCCTTCCCTCGGGTCCCTGTCTACTACTAAACCTTTCTCTCCATGTACCCCCGACCTGGGAATTCTCATCCAGCTCCGGACCCCCTTCCTCCCCTTGGTCACTGGTCCCAGGCTGTCCGTGGGTCCTGCCCATTCCCATGCTTGGCCCCAACCCTTCCTTCCTTGCCTTTCTCTTCTGTGCCAGCTTCAGTGTGTGTCCCCAGACTCTCCCAGGCTATGGCCCCAGTGCTGACACATCCCTCCCTCTCTGACCTCTGACCTCCATTTCTCCCCCCACCTCCATCTTCCTTCACTTCTGCATTTACCCATCTTCTCCCCATTTTCTGCTTTTAGGACACTCCTTGATTTAGACTCTAGGTTGGCCTTGCCAATCATAAGTGAGTGAGGTATGAGTCACAAATCTCTCATTTGTTCATTCAGCAGGGGTTCCCTAGGTACCTGCTATGTGCCTGGCCCTCGCAGGGACATTTGAGATCCAGAGAGAAGGTCCAGAACTTGGCCTCAGGATGCTCCAGCTGGATGGAAGAGACTGTCAGATAAAGGTTTATTACATGGTGTGGCAGAGGCTTTATCAGGAATATGTGAAGAATACATCAGAGCAAGAGAAGGAGTTGCTTTGGGTGGGGCTGGGGTTGAATCTTCAGTGATGAGTAGGGAGATGGTGAGGTGGACAAGGTAGAAAGACGTTCCAGGCATACAGAGATGCACGTGCATCCATGCAGAGCAGGGACCAGTAACAACCAGTCTGGGCAGCCCTGGAGGGTTGGACCGCGTGGTGCCACGAAGCAGAGGGCTGCCCAGGACAAGGCTGGAACAGGAGCAGGTTAAGGAGACTGGGCTTCTCATAAGCACAGGAGAGAGTGACACAGCTTTGCATTTTGGAAAGCTCGTTCTGCAGGCTATTTGGAAAGAGTAAGACAGAGAAGGAGCCCCAGCAAAGGCTGATATATCCCATAGGCGCACTCTCCAGCAATTTTGAACACCAACATACAGGAGGAGCCAGGCTCTGCTTTCCCACCACCTTCTGCCACCCCTGCCACCTCCCACTGCCAAGGGCCTTTTCTCCTGCCAAAGAAAAAAGGCAGAAGCTGCTCTCCTAATTGCCCATCTCCTGCAGATCCAAGGGGCGGGCACCCTGGCACACAGGCAAGCCCTGTGCTTTTCTTTCTACTGCTGTGTCATCCTGTTTTCCTCCTCCTGTTCTCCTCGCCTTCAGCTCATGGTCCAGCAGAGAAGTTAGTAAATAAAATAAAGGTGCTGGACTCACTTTCTAATCCCATTCTACAGTTTTGGAGGCTGCAGCAGGAAATTGGCCTAACTGATCTGAATTAGCTTCTGATTGCTACTATAACAGATCACCACAAACCTAGTGGCTTCAAACAATGCAATTTCACTATGGTACAGTTCTGAAGGCCAGAAGTCCAAAGTCGGTTTCACTAGGGTAAAATCTAGGTTTTAGGGGGGCTGTGTTCCTTCTAGAGGCTCTAGGGGGAAATCCATTGTGTTTGTCTTTACTAGTTGCTGGAAAATACTTACATCCCTTGGCTTGTGACTCCTTCCTCCATCTTCAAAGCCAAAAGCAAAGCATTTTTCCGTTCTCTCTCTGACTCTGACCCTCGTGCTTCCCTCTTATAAGGACCGTTGTGATTATACTGCATAGTCAAAGATAATCTCCCCATCTCGAGATCCCTAACTTAATCACAGCTGCAATGTCCCTTTTGCCACCTAAGGTAACATAGTCACCGTTTCCAGGAATGAGGATGTGGACAGTTTGGGGGCCATTATTCTGCCCTCCACTTGGCCTTTCTAGTGTCCCTTCCAGCTTTTCAGTCCCAGGATTCCGTGAGCACCTGTTGTCACTGACCCATGCCTCTGTCCATCTTTGTTCTTTCAGAGGAAACGACGTTTGAAGCAGGAGTGAAAGTTCAGATCCACAGTCAGTCTGAGCCACCTTTCATCCAAGAGCTGGGCTTTGGGGTGGCTCCAGGGTTCCAGACTTTCGTGGCCACACAGGAGCAGAGGGTAAGTTCCCTGGGCTCCCCGGATCAGTGCTCCTTGGCCTATCCCAGTCACCTGCAGAGGCACAAGGAGGAGAAATGGCATTCCCACTCCTGGAAGGCTCTGAATCCACCTAACAGGCTGGAGCAGGGCTGGGCTCAGGAAAGGGGCTCACCCTGAAACTGGAGACAGGAGTCTGCTAACCTTCATAACCCCATTCTCCTGTACCACCTGTTAGTTCCTAAAATTGGGTGTGAGGGAAACCCAGCTTATTTTATTTTTCGTTGAATTGGTTGGAGGGTTTTTTCCAGAACATTCTGGGGGGGAAATTCTTTCGGGGGGGGAAATTCTTTCAGAGGGGGAGGCTGGGTGTCAGGGGACAGTGGATGCTCAGGGAAACTGCTAACCAGGGTTTGACGTTTCATCACTTGTGTGAATACAATGCAAAGTGGCCTGCAGAAAGGAAGAGGAATGGGGACTTCAGTCTTGTAATAGAGCTCAAGTGGAGGGAGACCTCTAGCCTCGGCTGCTGCCTCCTCTCTCTGATTTCGCACCAGAGAAGGGACTCTCCCAGCCAGCCAGGACTGCTGTGTCAACTCTGCATGTCCATGGGGTGAGGACTGGCCCAGCCTCACATCTGACGTGAGTCAGGTCAGTGAGCGGTAGGAGGCACCAGCTCTCAGCTCTCGGGGTGAGAAGGGAAGAATCAGGGAGAACAGTGGAGGAAGAGTCAGCAGGGAGATACACGTGGAACTTACGAGCTCAGCTTGTTTTTAAAATTTGGCTCAAATGTCCTCTTTCATCTAGTACTGATCACACCTGTTTAGCCATTATAAAATAATATTCTGCATTAGAAACTGGTTTTAAATCTGTAAGCGAGCTGTATTTTTTAATCTCTGGGAAAGCATTGATGGTGCAGGCCTCAGGACCTGGGCCCTGTGCTTAATGCCCCGGCAGTGGCTACCGGCCAAGATCAGCCTCCGCTGCAGCACGTAGCGGGTGGCAGCACGTAGCAGCTTTGAGGCAAGGGCAGAGGAGGCTGGGAGGTTGGCCCGGCCTCTACGGGCCCCAGAGACTGAGGAGACAGGGTGAGTGGAAGTGGAGTAAGCAAAGGTGTGCAAGGTGGGACCCAAGCCGTGTAACCAGAAGACCTCATCTTTAAGGACGAAGAAGGAGGGCACAAAATAGATGACAAGGAGCCAGGTTCAGGGATGAGGATTCGAGTCAGGAAGAGTGAGAATGCAGACTAGCAGGTGAAGGCGTGCAAAGAGAGAGGCAGTCTGGGTGAGCTGGAGCCCGAGCTATTAGCCAAAGTGTCGTAGCCAGTCTTGGGGTGCTGTCAGAGCTGAACAAAGCCGGACGCTGGTGAAAGTGGCAACGACAGGTTTTAATTAGTAATACACCATTGCAACTGGGTGGAGGATTCAGCCTGAGCTGAACTCAGCTGCTGTTTGTACAGAGGTGAGTAGGCATTTCAAAGAAAAAATGAAGGGCAGGGAACAAAGCGGGCTTGAGCAGAGTCAAGGAAGTGAAAAATTACAGGTGGGAAGAAGGGATTGGTCCCTGTGAAACCCTGTGAAACAGTTTGCTGACTGGCGCTTCCCGAAGTTAGGCTCCTACCTTCCCACAGAGACGGGGAGGCGGAGACCTTATCTTCAGGTGTTGGCAGGAACAAATAGTAAATTCTTTTGGCAGCCTTGAGTTTTCTCAGGCAGGGACTTTAAGGGGCCAGGGTCATCCTAGGGGTGCAGCTTTGAGCTGTTAGAAACTACGACAGTGTTTGTTCAAGCTTATAGGCCACTATTGAGGCCTGGTTGAGAAGAAGGCTCAGAGGGGCCTGGCTGGAGTTTGGTCAAGGAGAGAAACTCTTCAGTCCTCCCTTCGGCGTTTTGTACGAGTAACCCCTCCTCCCTTCAAAGATCCAGGCATGGGTTAGACTAATGAGCTTGTACCTGAATTCTTGACTATCTAAACGTGAATTGTTGTTTGTTTTTAATTCTTTTGTTGAGGTCTTATTGGCTTATAAGACTGTATATTTCAGGTGTACCTTATTATATTTCAGCTTCTGCATAGACTGCATTGTGCTCTCCACCAGTAGTCTAGTTTTTATCCGTCTCCATACACGTGTGCCCCTTTACCCCTTTAGCCCTCACTCCTCCCTCGTTCCCCTCTGGTAACCAGCAATCTGTTCTCCTTATCCGTGTGTTTCTTTGTTTATCTTCAACATGAGTGAAATTGTATGGTATTTGTCTTTCTCTGTCTGACTTATTTCACTTGGCATAATACCCTCAAGGTCCATCCGTGTTGCCACAAATGGCACAATTTTGTCTTTTTTATGGCTGAGTAGTATTCCATTGTATATATGTACCATATCTTCTTTATCCACTCATCCCCATCCACTGATGGGGACTTGGGTTGCTCCTGTGTCTTGGCTATTGTGAGTAATGGTGCAATGAACATAGGGGAGCATAAATCTTTTTGAATTATTGATTTCATGTTCTTTGGATAAATACCCAGTAGTGGGATACCAGGATCATATGGTATTTCTATTTTTAATTTTTTGAGAAACCTCCATACTGTTTTCCATAGTAGCTGCACCAGTTTGCATTCATATCTAAAGGTGAATTTTTGACTAGCAGTCCAAGCCAAATCTGACTTTGTGGCTTATTGAATGTAGCTGCCACACCTATCAGGACTGACTGACTTGTGTTGCCATCTCTGGCGTCCACATTGCTGTTTGTCTGCAGAATGAACAGCGTTCTTTGAAACCCACGGTGTAACTTCATTTCACTGCTAGCGAAGGGTGGAAAGAAGGAAGTTCTTTGTAGATTGCTGTTTGTCGTCGGCCGGAGAGAAGTGCTCATTCCTCCCCCATCTCTGCTTTCCCTCCTTTAGTGACACTGAGGAAATTTCTGGGCTGGATGGCAAGTTGGAGCTGGTGATTTCTAAGAGCCCTTAAATCTCTTTATCTTCCCACTAGGAAGCAGAGGGACTCCCCATGGTGAGCAGGAGCAGAACATATTCGCAGCTTCAGAGGGCAACTTCGTCGTTTGCTTTGAAGTATATTCTCAGAAAGTCAGCCTCATTCATATCAGTATTGCTATGATTATTATAACTAATAATAAGATATTTGGTTAAACATTTTACCATCTTAAAAGCATTTCCGCATCATCTCATTTCATCATTTCATTTATATTAATAGAGAAATACAAAAACACATCCCGGAGCTAAATCTAATAATACATTATGTTTACATGTATATAAAAGAGCATATCCATAGGAAATAAGACTCAAAGGAAATAAGCCAAAATACCCACAGTGGGGGAATTATGAATGATTCACTTTCTTTTCTGGGTTTTCTACGTGTTTTAGAACGTGGCTTTGTTTTATTTATCCATTCAGCAAATATCTGTTGAATGCCTACTATGAGAGAAGTGGTGGGGATACAGTGGTGAACAAAACAGAGCCCAGTGTCTTTCGTTACAGAGCCTACATATTAGTGGTTTCTTTCACAAAGAAAAAATAATAATTAAATAGTGTTAAGGCAAGTATAATTTGGGGATGGGCCCCCATGTCTATGTTCTCCCTCTGCCATTAGTACTAACCTTTCCAGCTGACCCTGGTCCTCAAACACTGCGTTTCATTGATTCTAGGATTCCTATTTTTGTCACATGGTAATGTTTTTGAAACCGAAATTCCTTTCCCAAGCAATGGCACCTCACGGCTACAATTGGCAGTGCTTTTTCTTTCTTGGGGGCACCTAAAATCATGGCCCATCTTATAGTCTATAATGGCTGCATCGTTCCCATTCCAGGAATCTGCTGCTTCAGCTCAAAATCTTGCAAGAAGGCCAGGGGTGACAAGACCATGGGGAGCAGGGGGTCTTTTCCTGGAAAGTTGGGGTGAATCATGCTAGGGAAGTGCCTCCTGAGTGAGAGCCCCAAGAGGAACTGGTGACGTAAAGGAATCCTGCCACGCGTCCCTTTGTGAATGGGAAAGGCCTTCTGCATGGTCAAAATCATCCCACCCACGGGGCCGGCCCAGTGGTGTGGTGGTTAAGTTTGTGGATTCCACTTCCACAGCCCAGGCTTCGCCGGTTCGGATCTGGGGGCAGACCTACACACCACTTATCAAGCCATGCTGTGGTAGGCGTCCCACATATAAACTAGAGGAAGATGGGCACAGATGTTAGCTCAGGGCCAGTCTTCCTCAAAGAAAAAAATTATCCCACTCGTGCAAAACTACACACACATGGCTATCAATATTTTTTTCATTTTATTTGGTACCCAAAAGAACACACTACTGGTCTATAATGCAGAGCAAAGATTACTGTTTTTAATCAGCATTTGCTCTAAACCCAATTAAGCCCAGGTGTGTTCCTGCCTTCCTGGCCAACCTGAGAAATGCCCCGTAGGGGGAGAATGGTGATAATTACTACTAACTACCTGCCAGGCATTTACCTATAGGGTCACTTGACACACGTTATCTCATTTAATCCCCCACAACAACCCCGCAGGGGAAGTCTTGATATCTCCAAGTTCTGATGACGAAACTGCAACGGTTAGTTAACTTGCTTGAGGGGCCATAGCTAGGGGAGCAGCAGGGCTCAGCTCTGAAGCCAGATCTGTGTGTGGAGAGAAAAGCAGCCCGGGAGCCCGGAGGCCTGGACCCTAGCTCTGACTGTGCAGTGGGACTTTGGACAGCCTGCTTCCGTCCCTGGGTCTCGGGTTTCCCATCTGCAGAATGGGAGGGCTCAGTTAGATGACCTCAAAGAGGCTCCAGCATTGACAGTCTGGGGGTCCTCCCTGTGTCACTCAAGCACACAGGTGTCCCCTGGAAGTTGGGCCGACATCAGTTTTGCACTCGTTCCCTGCTCTGCCAGCTGCTGACTCCCTCCGTCATGCCAGCTGGCGTAGGGTGTTAAGGTAAACTGTGACAAGGATGTCTGAGATAAACCTCCCTCCCTGGGTCTGGGAGGCAGGACCTGGGTGCCTGCTAGAGAGAAGCATGAACCGGGGTAAATAGCAGACCCGAAACTTTACAAGAAAGGGTCTGGGTCCGCTCCTCAGTAGTGCTCCTTCCTCAGGCCACGCACTTGGTGGTCACGTCGCTACCCCACCTATAAAACCCTTACATCCTCAGACTTCTTGTAATTTGCAAAACCCAACCCCTTAGAATGGCTTCTTAGGCCCTGTTCAGCTGGCCCCGCCCCCTCTCCAGCCTCATCATCTGCCTGTGATTGACCAACATGTACCCTACATTTCAGTGTTGGAGGACAATCTGCCACTCCATGCTCTTTGATGCCTGCCTCTGTGCATTTGCAGCCACTGTTCCCTCTGCCCAGAATCCCTTCCTTGTCTTGTCTACCAAAGGCCTATTCCTATTTCCAAATGCGGCTCAAAGATCATGGTCTCTTCTAAGACCTTCCCCCTCCCATCCCGCCACTCCCCAAGGAGCAGCTAGGTGCTCTGTACAACACTTTGTACGTTCATTTATTCCTTCAGCAGATATTCACTGAGCCTCTACTGTGCTGGGAAAACGAAGATCAGCAAGACCTGGTCCCAGCCTTGCAGCACCCACAGAATGAAGTGGGTTGTTTGGCAATTCTGTCACACTCCTGAGAGATACAGACCTCTCCTTGTAGGACTTCCCTCCCCTTGTGCATCACCGGTCCTTACACCTGCCTCTTAAGAACTGCCTTCCTTAGCTCCCATCAGCCATTGTCTCATGATAGACTGGGAGCCCCCTGAGAGCCAGGATTGTGTCTTTCAGATTCTATATCCCCAGTGTCTTGCTTATATATGAGCTTAGTAAATGTCCATTGTTGAAAGGATGAATGCACTCTATGCTCAGCTAGCACTCAATGCTACACCCTACTGCTCTCCCTGCCTCCCCACCCCCACCCCTGCCAAAACTCCTATTAAAATCTTCCCTGAGCTCCCTCTTCCTCCCTGAGGCTAAGCCAGCCTGTGATAGATGATGATATCTGTATCATTTCTGGCCGCAAACTTAGAGACTCCCATGAAACCAAAACCTCATGAAAGGGGTCAAGGCTAGAGCTATAGATCTGGAAACCACCTGGGTACATGTGAGTGGATGGAACAGACGAGAGGGCCAGGACAGAACTCTGGAATTTGGGGAGAATTAAATGAGTGAGTGAATCTCTGTGCAAGTGCAACGCTGGTGTGTTCAAGTGGGAAGGGCACAAGACAAACTGTCTTCAAAGTTGACATCACCACTCGGACCCTTTGCCCCTAATTTGGGGTGATTGTTAATCCTGCTGGAACCCCTAGTCATGATTTGATATCAGAAGACTTTTATCATCTCCTACCCGCTCCTCAAAGAGCCTGGAGGCAACTCTTGTTTTCTAAATGTTTATCCAAGTATTCATCAAATATTTATTCAACCACCTTGCCAGTACGTCTTGGTAGGCCTGAGAATGAACCTGGAGATCCTGGGTGGTTGGTTGACCACCAGCCTCATTGCTTAGGAAATTCTCTGGAAAACAAGGTCCTGGGTTTATATTTGAGGTTCTCAGAAACACCTTGGGGAGCCAGAGATGGAAATCCCTGCCTAGAGGCATTCCATTCTCACCACGAACCCCTTCCACTACCAGTTTGGAACCACTGGGAACGACAAGGGTTCCATTCCACAACCTGGACTCCGTGTTGTTTCCTCACCCGGGCTGTATACAAAGTACCAGGAACATGCTCATTGTCACACCACACCCTGCCTCGAGCAGCTGCCCACCAGCCTGTTTTTGGCTGTAAATAAAGGCAAACACAAATGCCTGGGTTCTGTTGGCCCCAATTAGGTCATTGGCAGGATCTGTGGGCCCAGTTGGCTCCTACAGAAGCCTAAGCTTTTGCCTTTGGCATAGGTTGGCCACATTTCCCACATTTGGAAGGAATCCCACCTTGGCTCACGATGAGAAACAGTATCCCCACCCTACCCCAAATAAACAGGCCCAGCTGTTGGGTAGGGTACCCCACGGCTGCTTTTGACAGCTCCTCTCGAGCTTCTAAATACAACTTCCTAAGTGCCTTTCAAAAGAGAAGACTCATTTGTCAATCCGACAGCCAGATCCATGGTCCTTAATGTCTGCTTCATGGGCCCCATTAGAAATGGAGGCCTGCCCAGTAGTTTTTCTCAAGGCAGGGGAGGGAACTTGTTACACACGCCTTCAGAAACTTCCAAACTGCCTAAGCTGGAGCCACATAAATATGGCAGCATCCAGTTATGCTCCAGAAAGCACCAGGGAGGTGCCGGAAGGCAGACTAGCCTGCTATGTGGCTGTTCCCGCCATGACCAACAGGGTACGTCATTTCCCATAAAAGGATGAAAATAAGAACCAATTAAGCATCTCCTATCTTATCTACTTAACCACTTGTCACTCAGCCTCTGAAGTAGAAATATCTTCAGATCCCCACACGGTTTCACCAATAGTCAGGTTTTCACCATTTTTTCTACACCATGAGAGCTTGTTTTTATCAAGGTGGGAGTGATGGCAGAGGGTAGAGGAGGTAAGAGAAGAATGGTTGATGGGCTAGGATGAACCCATTGGTGCTCAGCACTGGTGGGGGAATCCAAAAATGAGTCCACACAAAATATGCTCAAGGGGCTGGCCCAGTGATTTAGTGGTTAAGTTCGCACATTCTGCTTCGGCAGCCCAGATCCTGGGCGGGGACCTACACACCACTTGGCAAGCCATGCTGTGGCAGGCGTCCCACACATAAAGTAGAGGAAGATGGGCACAGATGTTAGCTCAGGGCCAATCTTCCTCACCAAAAAAAAAAACAAATTTATATATATATATATATATATATATATATATATATATGCGCTCAGGCCTTAGAAGGAGGTAAAATCACTCTATCTTGCCTCCCCTTCTGCCTTGCAGCCTCTCCCTCTCCTTTCCTTCCTAACAAAGAGTCTCCAAACTGTTCTCTAGACTTGCTTATCTCTACTTCCTCACCTCCTTTTCACTTCCCAGCCCACCTCTAGCACCCCACTGAAGCTTTTCTTCAAGATCACCCGTGATGTCTTTGTGGCTACACCCGATCTTTGTCCATACAGACACCCTTCCCTCCTCAGTCGGTCCCACCTGGTGTCTCAGCAGCATGTGGACTGTTGACCATGCCCTCCCTGAGACCTCTTCTCCACTCTGGTCTGGTTTTCGTCTCAGCCCTCTGCCCACTCCTCCGGAGTCCTCCTCATTAGCAATTCCCTCTCTGTTCACCCTAAGATGATGGGTGCTCCAGGATGCTGTTTTGGCCTCTCTCGGTCTACAGTCTCCTTGAATGAGCTCGCCCTTTACCATGACTTTCAGATCACTAGCCCCAGCCCAGATCTCTTTCCTGAGCTGCAGACCCAGTGATCCAGATGTCCCCAAACGTGGCATCTCAAATTAACAGTCGAAACTGAGCTCATCCTCTTCCCCTGTTCCCACACCTGTACCCCGAAATTACCGCTGCCCCTGAATGCCCCAGCCCTGTAAATAGCTGAGTACAAATATGTATTCACCAGGTGGCGACTTTGTGCCTCATTCTCCTCATGTGTAAAATGGGAATGATGACAGTTCCTATCTCAGAGGGTAGCCGGAGGACTGAGCGAGTGAATGCATGCATGTCGAACAGTTCTCGGCATACAGTAAGTGCTCAGTAAATGCTAGCTGTTATTATCCCCCACCCCAGACACTACTTTAATTCAGTCCTTCATGTTTCCTCACCTGGATAAGAACAACGGCTGCCTGGCTGGTCTCCCTGCTGCCCATCTTGCCCCTCTCTGTGGCAGAATGAGCCGTTCTCTGCATCAACGTGATCTCCCTAAAATACAGATCTGAGCATCTCCCTCCCTCATTACCCACAGGATGAAGTCAGGGAATCTCCTCACGGCTCTTTCTGCTCTGGCCCCTGCCTACCTTTCCAGCAGCCTCTCTCTCTACTCCCCCAGCCTCCCACACAAAGCACCAGCCGTGTAAACTGTGTACAGTCATTCCCGAGCATCACGTGCTCTCCCCTCTCCCTCCCTGCCAGCAACACCCTTCCCACCCTTTCTTTCGTATGTGTCCCACCTAATTCGTATGTGTCCTTCGAGATTCAGCTCAAATGTCACCTCCTCCAGAAGACCATCCTGGCGTGTACTGTGTGAATCTCTAGCATAAAACTTACCCATTTTGATCATCTGTTTACTTCTCTCTCTCCCTGACCAGACTGTGAGCTCTCTGAGGATCCAATTCTATCTTAGTTCTGTTCTTTAGACTTCAGCATTTTATAGGGTGCCTTACATATAGAAGATGCTTGATAAATCGTATTGAATGGAATGAATGCATAAATGAAAACACGAAAGAGAAAGAAACAGCCCACTTGCTTGATACCCATTAATGTCTTTCCCAACCCAAAGAATAAAGTCCAAATTCCACATCCTGGTCCAGCTGTCACCCTTCCCAGTGGTCATATCCCACTGCTCTCCGGCTGTCCCCCTCTGATCCACACGAAGCCTTGAGCCCTCCTGCCCCCCTCCTTGATCATTTCCTGCTGACTCATTCATTTATTGAACATCTACCATGTGCCGGGTTCTGTGTTAGGATGAGAATACAGCAGAGAACCTGGTCCTTCATGGAGCTTGCGATCTAGCAAGAGAAGCAGACAAACAAACGATCAGTCACAGATTAAGAGCTCTGTGAGTCTGTGTAATATGCCCCCAGTATGCTATAAACTTCTCAAGGGAAAATACCAGGTCTTATAATTCTTAGATGGAAGAGTGGATGAACGGAATGCTGTAGAATGATCTCTGAGGGCTAACTTCAATAATTTACAGTCCATTTAAGCTCTGCTTAGCCTTCAGATACGATGTGACTGAATTAAACAGTCTTTAACACTAGGAACTAAAAAGAAGAAAAGTCCCTTTACTGAGTTCAGGGAAAAAGGGATAAGCCAGAAACGGTACCAACCGTCATGGCAACTCCAAGCCTGGTCCAAAGTCTAGACTTCTTGGGGTGCCCACCCACACTAGCCTCCGTCAGGGCAGAACTAGCATCTCCCGGCCCCTCCCTGCCCTGGGTCTGACCCCAGAAGCCAGTTGCTGATCTTTCAATGGCTTATTTCCTCCTCGGACCCAGGCAGAGGAAAGGAGGCCCAATGTCTAATGACTCATCTACTTTATCTTACTCAGGAGACAAGTTAATAAATCAGAATATTCTTTGGTTGGGTCCTGCTGCCCAGTGCTACGTTATCTTTTGATTCATGAGCAGCTCGCTATCTGAATTCTGAACAGCGTGGCCTTGGTTTCTGATGTTTTTTTTTCATAAGAGGAAAAAAAAAATCTGTAGAGGACACTTCCATACACAAGCTGAAAGCCATTTCATCTTTTTTTTTTTTGCCAATGAGGAAGGTTAGATGATCATAAACAAATCTTTTAGAAATATCAAGCAGAATGAATGAATGAATGAATATGCACAGTCCTGCTGACCGTCACACTCCCTTGGCCAGGGCGGGGCAAGGAGAACCTGGAAAAGACATCCCTTGGCTCTTTCTCCCCTCCTCCTTCACGCTTGAAAACAGCTGTTGCCCAGGGACAGAGAAGTCGCTGCATTTCTTTATGTTGTGACAAACAGGCTGGACAGCCCCAGTAATCATTCGCTGTGGGCTGGTAAATCATAGTGCTGATCTGTTAGACTGCTCTATCTCCAGAGCATCTCTGGTCTCTCACCTACTGAGATCTCTCTTTTTTTGAGCCTTTAAAACAGCCAGCTGGGTATTAATATAAATTTACCCAATAACACATGCTATTTGCATGTCTTGCTCCATCCAATGAGAGCATGCCCTTTGAAGGGAACGGCTCCACGGCAGCCAGCACAGAACCTAATGCTGCAAACCAATGAATGAATGAATGAATTGCAGGCTTAGTCAATATTGGGTAATGGATTGCTCCAAACCCTGCAGCAGAGCCTATTGTGGAACAAAAAGTCATTCTGAAATGAGAGCCATCATGCCTCAATGTATCAGCTTTATGCTTTGAGATAGCACTCAGAGTCCTTAAAATGGGGCCTTTGATGCAATGGGTGCCAGGACAGGAAGACGGCATTTGGCCAAGGTCTGTAGAAGAGCCAAGAGGACTAGAAAAGGAGCAAGCAGAAGGGGAGCAAGACCCCAGCCAAGAAGCCCCCCATCTCTGGAGAGGGCGGATGAGACAGCTGCTGAGGGGAGTGTAAAGGCTCTAGCAGAGACTTTGGGCTAGAGAGATGGGTGGGGACTTAGGAGGATCCATTAAAACTAAAAAGCACGGGTGCCAGCCCTGTGGTATAGTGGTTAAGTTCGGTGTGCTCCACTTCGGCTGCCTGGGTTCATGGGTTTGGATCCCGGGCATGGACATACACTGCTCATCAAGCCATGCTGTGTCAGTGACCCACATACACATAGAGGAAGACTGGCACAGATGTTTGCACAGGGCTATTCCTCAAGCAAAAAAGAGGAAGATTGGCAACAGATGTTAGCTCAGGGCAAATCTTCCTCAGCAAAAAAAAAAAAAAACACATCCCCTTCAATCTAGCAATTTCACTTCTTGGAATCTGCCCTAAAGAAACACTTACACACGGATCCCAAGAAGCATGGACAAAGATCTTTTCTGCAGCACTGTTTGTGAGAGCAAAACTTTATAAACAGCTTAGGTGTTCATCAATATGCGGTGATTAAATGAAGGGGGCAAATGCATATGTATTCCCCCCACCCACCTGCCACAGCTAAACCAAGTAAGAAAGACCTGGGAGTCCCTTGGGGAAAATTTCCAAGACATATTGGTAAGTGAAAAAAGCATGTTACAGGACAATACGTACCATATGGCCCCATTTGTATTAAAAATACCCACATGCTAACCCAAACCATATATTTATAAATTCACATGTATGCATAGTAGCACACAGAAAAATTCTGAGAGATGCATACCACACAGAGAGCTGCTTGGAGGAAGGGCACAGAATTGAGTGTGCAAGATTTTTACTCTTTCTGGATCCCTGGAATATTTATAACAAGAATGCATTTGTATATTCATGTACTAATTGTGCATGAGTTTTTAAGGACGTGCATAATGCAGCTATTTACGAATATGCTTTATGGTTTGGACCCGACGTCTAACAGACAGACAGGCTCACATAAGGCAGGGATGGGGGGCTGCTTTCTCCAGCCGGGGACAGCCTCCCCTGGACCCTGCTTCTGCTGCCAGCACACGCAGAGGCCATAGGGAAAGGCCTGCAGCTCTGAAGTTTCCCTTTTAGGAAAAGCAACTTTTCTAGAGATTTTTATCTGTTTTTAAAGTTAATTTAAAAGAAAAAAGTGCCCCCCCGCCTAGGTCTTGGGTCAGAGTACAGAGTTCCCGAAGACGGTTGACGAGCACAGATCCCCGCGCCATGTCGATCCTCCATCCGTGTGGGATGGATTTAATTAGCCCAACGGGTTGGATGAGATTGAATTAGACTGGGATGGATTGATGAGATTGCCATCCCGAACCATCCACAGCTCCTAAAATTGTGCTCTCCTCTTCTCCCCTCAATGCCCTCACTGCTGGGCTGCATCACAGGGAGGTCCCCACTCTGAGTTTCAGTCCCTACTCTCAGCTCCCTACCCCACTATAAAGACAACGGGTCCCGCATTTCCAGCCCTGTCACTTGTCATGTGTCTGTCTCTGGGATGAGACTTACTCCTGTGCATGCCCCAGCCCCTGTCCCTGGGCTCAGTCCATGTCTACTGAATTGAGTTGAACTGAACTGAGCCCCCCAGAGCTCCATGAACAGGCCTGAAGGGAGCCAGCAGCAGGAGCAGACCCAGCCCAGGTGAGGGGTGCTCCACCTGGAGTGGCAAGGCTGCTCTTGGGGTCAAGCCCCACCCTCATCACTGGGGCAGCTGCTTCTGTGACCCAAAGGGTGAAGGATGATGGGGGACAATGGCACTTAGTGATGGCAGATGGCAGAGAGGAAGCTGAGTTTAGCCACATTTAGAACCTCAATTAGGAGGAGCACGAGCCGGGCCTCCTCACCTCTTAGAGGGGCCAGAGCAGCGTAGGAGACATCACTCTGTGGAAAAGACTTTCAAGGAATCATAAATGGTATTTATTGAGTCCAGAACCTTTCTAAATATGTCATACGCATTATCACAGGTATGCCTCTCAAGTCTAATAAGATAAAAATGATTGGAAACCATTTCACAGAAAATAAAACTGGAGCACAGAGAAGTTAAGAAACTTGCCCAAGGACACACAGCTAGGAAGTGGTACAGCTTGGAATTGGGATCAGCTTACACCAAAGCCTAGGGCTCTAACCATTTAGAAATACTGTCTTCAGTTGCCCTAGGGTGTTCTGCTTTTGCTCTAGCCAGGAGAGCAGGCCAGGAGGAACTCAGAGAGGGCAGAACTCACACATGGAATGAGGCCTCCCCTGGACAGATGCTGTGAGGAGCCCCAAGTGCAGGGGAAGGAAGATCAGCTCAGGAAATGGATATTACTAGAAGACCTGGGCAAAGGGGAGGTGGTCCATGTGGACATGCATCCAGCACAGGCACAGCGCCCCCAAGAAGGAGAGAGAGAGAGGCAGGGCCAATGTGGGCCTGAGAAAGAGCCAACAGCCACTGCCACCGCAGGTCCTGTGGGCTGTGCTTTTGTTCTCTTTTCCCATGAAGAACTTAATATATGCTTATTGTAGAAAATTTGGGGGGAAAATACAAAAATAGAAGAAAATAACCCATAGAACTCCCACTCTGAGGAAGGAATAGTTGTGCTTTGGTATCTTTCCTTGCAGTTTTCTCTCTGTCCACTCTATTGGCAGTTTCTGTCTTAGTTAGGGCTCTTGGAGTTGCAAGGAGCAGGTGGCATCAGAGGCCAACACAAGCAAGGGGCCATGGTTCCTGAAGGCTGCAGAGGGGCTCCTAGAGAACACAGACAGCACACCTTGTGGTTCCTGGATCCCAGATGCAAGGAGCTGCTCTCTCTTCTTACTCCATATATATGTGTGTCTGTCTGTCTGTCTCTCTCTTTCTCTCTCTCTTCCCCTCTCTTCCCCCTCTCTCTCCCTGCCCTGTTATCCTCACTCTCTCCTTCCCTCTCTCTCCCCTCTCTCTCTTCTTTCAGAGGCCACGAGTGATGTCCTTGCATCCTCTGTCCTCTCCCTCTGCTGGCGGGGTCCCTGACCCTGCTGCCACATTGACACATGGTTCTACCTCCTCACATCCTCCACCTGTCAGGAGCCCATGTGGCCTTCTCAGTCGGGCTCTGGGTGGGGCAGGCTTTGACCATCATCTCTAGTCCAGGTGGTTCATTGGATGTGAGGTTGTTTCCTCCTTTGGTCCCTCAGCATCATTTCCCATCAGCATCTTCTCCTGTGCTGAGGAGATCTCTGCAACATCAGTTGTAGCGTTCCATCACAGTTCATTGAGTGAAAGTACCATCATCCAGGCCATCATTCTTTGTTGTTAGACTCTCAGGGCCACTGGTGTGATGGTGGTAATGAGTGAGCACCGTGTGCCAGCTACTTCATCCGAGCTGCCTCATCACAACCACCTTGCACGATGGACTTCCCTGTGCCCATCTTACAAACGGGGAAGCTAAGGCTCAGTAGTGGTGAGATGCAATTCAAACCGAGACTTTCCAGCTTCCAAAGCCCATTCTCTTTCCACACCCACAGGCCACCGAAGGGGCCAGGGCCTTCTGACAGCTCTGTGTGGCAGATTTCCTGGTAACCAGGAGGAAATGAAAGCCTCGATTAAAAAGAAGTCATTTCAGAGCTCCCCGTCTCTTTCTAATGCCAGCTTCTCTCCGAATGTGATCGATTCTGCTGTATTTCACAAGCTCTTAAGAAGCCACTTAATGATAACAACCCGCTTCCTGAAAGGTGGCAAACATTGCTATTATTACGGTCATTCCCCCAGGCTTACCCATTTCTTCAATCGGTCCTTGCAGAAATGAGGATGAGTCACTGATGAAATTTTCCAAGGAAACACGCTCTCGTTTTGTCCACACACCATAGCAACAGTCAAAAAACTCAAGATTGTCCCGTACGTGCTGTGCATCTCGGCAGCACATGCCCGCCCAGGATGGCACTGCTTGTGGGACTGTTTTCCTGCGTGTCTTCTAGTGGGGGATGGGATTATTCATCCTCTTCCCAGTGGGGAAATGTGTGTGCCATGACAGATCAGGAAGGAAAGCTGAGCTCCCCGCCTGCTGCCTTGCTACGAGGAAGAGAGGAAGCAGCAAGTACAGCCCTGAGTGGAGGACGGGGGCGCCGGGTGTGGTCCTGACTCTGCCATTCGCTGTCTAGGTAGCCAAGGGCAGGTCACTATACCGCTTTGGGCCTCAGACTCTCCACCTCTCAAATGGGCTAATAATGCCGATTTCTTCACTTGGCTCTTGAGAGAATCACACTTGGTAATAACTATGCAAGTACTTCCGTTTTGAAGGAGTTACATCACTCTTTTCCAGATGGAGAGGTAATGACACATGATAGAGTCAGGCACGCCTGATTCCAACCTGCTCTTTACTTGGGAAAAGTAAAGTGAGCCTGGTGTCGAGATGGCTCAGACTGGTGGTGGAGGCAGAGGCTCTGACTCCTGCTTTCAGCCAAGATGTACCCTCTCGCCTAAAACAACCAAAAAATATATAGATATATATGAAACAACAGTTTTTAAGAGTTCTGAATATTAGACAACAAAGAAGAGTGATCCCAAGAGAGATGGGAAACAAAAAACGGTGAGCCCTATGACGACCCCAGCCTACATCCTTCAGAGAGTTTCCAGGCCACAATGTATGGAGGGGGACCCAGGCAGAGCCCCGTGGACTCCCTGAGTTGTGGACACAGAGCTCAGAGTCCAGGAAGACCAAGGCAGCTAGAGTGCCCAGGACGGAATATCGAGGAGAAGGGGACTGCAGAGGGGACCCGAAGCTCTGTAGAGGGTCCCCTCATGGTTCAGGCCCAGGACGGGGTATGCTTGTGAGAAAACTGCCCAAGGCCGGGGGATAAGGATCAGAGTAGATTTCTCATCAGAAAGAATGCAAATAAGAAGACAGCTGAAAGAATAAGAAAACCATCAATCTAGAATTATATTTCCAGTGAAAATATCTTCCAAAAATATAGGCTTTTTCAGACATATAGAAGCTGAGGATCCAGTGGATCCTTAACTCCAGCAGATCTGTATTTCAAGAGATGTTAAACAAAGTCTTTATGCAAGAGGAAAATGACACCAAATGGAAATATGGACCTGCACAAAGAAATGAGGATCACCCGAAATGGTATCTACATTAGTAAATATATAAGATGTTTTCCTATTATTTAAATTTATTTAAAAGATAACTGACTGCTTAAATAATAATATGTGGTGAAGTCTGCGACATATATATAAGCAAAATGAATGCCTGCAATAGCATATAAGCCAAGAGAGGAAAGATGGAAGAATACTATTATAAGATTATTATACTGTACATGAAGCATTATAATATCACTTGAAGGTAAAGAGAGATAAGTTAAAGATGCACACTATAAACCCTACAGCAACCACTAAAATATCAAAACAAAAGTTATAGCTAATGATCCAACAAAGGGTGTAAATGGAATTACAAAATATACTCAATAGCCTAATGAAAGGCATAAAATTCGAGAAAGAGGAACAGAAATGTTCCCCCCAAAAAATGGGACACAAAAAACACATAGCAAGATGATAGACTAAAATCTAACACATCAATAATCACATCAAATGAAAATGGTTTAAGCATGACGATTAAAAAGTAGATTGTCAGACTGAGTAAAAAAAGCAAATCCCAACACTATACTGATGACCAGAAAAATGTATTATAAAGATGCAGATAGTTAAAAGAAAAGGGTGGAAACATGCACAACACGCTTGCACCAGTCAAAAGAAAATTGGAATGGCTATACTAATATCAGACAAAGTAGACTTCAGAGTAAATAATATCACCAGGGATAGAGAAGGTCATTTTATGATGATGAAAGGGTCGATTCATCAAGAAGATACAACAGTCCTAACCTTGATGCATCTAATAGCAGAGCTTCAAAAATACATAAAGCAAAAACTGATAGAACAGCAAAGTAGACAAATCCACAGTGATAGTTGGGGATTTCAAAATCCCTCTCTCGATAATTGATGGGACAGCCAGGCAGAAAACCAGCAAGGCCGCAGAAGATTTGAACACTACCGACCAAGTCGACCTGATGGACGTTTGTACAGCGCTCTTTGCAACGATGGCAAAATACACATTCTTTCCAAGTACACACAGAACATTTGCCAAGATAGACCATACTCTGGGCCATAAAACAAATTTCAATAAAGTTAAAAGGATTCAAATCATGCAAGGATGTTCTCTGATCGTAATGGAATTAAATTAGAAATCAATAACAGAAAGATACATGAAAAATCCCCAAAGATTGAGAAATTAACTAACATACCTCTAATTAATCCGTGAGTGAAAGAAGAAACCAAAAGGGAAATTAGAAAGTATTTTGAACTGAATAAAAATGGAATTCTATCCTATAAGGATTTGTGCATGCCACTAGAGCAGTACTAAAAAGGAAATTTATAGAAATGAATCCCTATATTAGAAAAAGAAGAAAAGTCTCGAATCAATGACCTCAGCTTACATGTTAAGAAACTAGAAACAGAAGAGCCAATTAAATCAAAAGTGAGCACAAGAAAGGAAATAATTAAGATCAGAATAGAAATCAGTGAAATATAAAAAGAGAGAAAAGTAATGAAGTCAAAAGATGCTTTTTTGAGAAGATTGAGACAATTGATAAATCTCTAACCAGGATGATGAGAAAAAACACAAGTTGTCAATATTAGGAAGGAGAGAGGTGACATCAGTACAGATTCTCTAGATATGAAAAGGGTAATAAAAGAAAATGATTAATAGCTTTATGCCACTAAATTCAACAACTTAGGGTTTGGGGCTGGGCCGCAATGGCTCAAATTCACCATCCCTTACTTTCTGTGGCCTCTAGGGTGACCAACCACCCTGGTTTGCCTGGGACTGAAGGGTCTCCTGGGACATGAGACTTTCCATGCTAAAACTGGAATGGTTGGTCACCCTAGGCCTGTATCTTCTTGGTCACCCACCTCTCTCTCCAGTCTTGTCACCCAGAAGCCACAGCCACTCACAGAGGATCTGTCTTACCAGGCTTGACCCTGTCCTGTGCTCTCTGGGTCGTCTGAGCGGTCAAGAGTCTTTGCTCTCTCCTCCCCTCAGGTCAGAAGCAGGGTCTCGCACAGGCGTCCTGTCTCCCTGGCACCCCGTGCTGCAAGTACAACTCATTAATCCTCCCCTTGCTTTGGGCCCAGGCTGTTCTGCAGCGGCCGCCTGGTTCCCGGAAACAGCCATCCTCATCAGATGAGGCATTAAGAAAGTGACTCCCAACCACCAGGGCTGGAAGTGGCTTTGAAGGTATAACTGGTCCTGTCCTGGCCCACCTCCATCCTCTACCTCACTAACCATTAACCCTGAGTGTTCCCTTCTCTTCTGTTTAAACTTTTCCATGTTTCTGCCTCTCCCTACCCTAATGGGAGTGCCAGGCATGTTTGAGACAACTGAGGCATTCCGGAGAGTCAGACTTCACAGCCATCCCTGAGCCTGCCCCACCCTCACTCAGGCATCCTCCATGGCTCCCTGTTATCTAAAAACTAAAGTATGGTTTCATGATGCCAAAGTTCGAGGCCTCCTGTGATTTTGGTTCATACTTCATGTGATGCTCTGCCAAACAGAGCCCCTCACTGTGCCCTGCGGCTTCCTGACTCTGAACTTTTGGCTGTTTTATTTCCATTTCTCAGAAGTCCACCTCCTCTAGCTCCTCATGTACAAACCCAACACCTCTTTTCAAGCTCACCTCAAATGCCGCCTCCTCCAGGAACCCTTCTCAGATGGCCACAGCGGGAAGTGAGGTCTTTTCTCTGAATCGGCTTTGTCTGTGGCTCTCGGCACTTTCTGCTGTGCGTCGGAGTTATTCACACACAGAAGTTCTCTTGACTCCTGGGTTCTAATCCTTCCTTGACAGCAGGTTTCCCATCTTCTAATCCTTGTCCAGGCCTAGCGCAGCCAGGAGCTGGGCCCATCATTTACTCCCCAAAACTCTATATTTCAGCCATCCATCACAAATGGCTTGTCAGTCCTCTGAAGAGCCGTGCTTGCTCACGTAAGCTTCCTGGCTTTTGCCCATGCTCTTCTCACCTCCTACCACCTTCCTCCAGGTCCCCTCAGTAACTCATCCATCATTTCACAACCCAGCTTTCCTTCCCAAGTCCCCAGGCTCCCACCTGTTGCCAGGGAGCACTCACCACCTCGTACTCTCCAGTCTGTTTGCATCTCTGACCCTCCACTGTACTGGGGCCACCTTCCAAATCCCTCATTTTTATATCCCTGATGCCCAACAGAGGAGTGGCCCCCCAGGAAGCACCCAGCAAATGTTTGTTGAGTGAATGATTGTGCTTCAACGCTCTAAGTCATAGTTTCTTGAGAAGCAGGCGGCTCACCATCTCCGAAAGCCTGTTCTGATTTACTTCCTCCTGAACTAACAGCTGATTAACATCCTGTGTGACCTTAGGAAAGTTACTTTCCCTCTCTGAATCTTCAGTGTGTCCATCTGTAAAATGAGGAAGTTGAATTTGATATAAAAGGAGGGCCCTGCCCAGTTCCCCCTTTTCTGATCCCAGTGTGACAGTACTGTTTTCAGCCTAAAATCTTCCATGTTTATACGACTGGTCTCTTCAAGTAGCCCCTGAGCACCTCCTTCACCCTCCAGCACAAGCCCAGCACACCTGCTGAATAAGTCTGAGGCTGCTTAGGGGTCCAGGGTCTCGCCAGCGGCAAGCAGAGTGAGAATCCGCACGCCATCCCCGCCAGAGCCTTGTCTGTCAACGTGGGATGAAAAGCATGCCAATTTCAAAGGGCTCTTGTGAGGGTTAAATGGAATAAACAATTTAAAAATTTGATAAATAGATTTATTTCCCATTTTACTCCACTTTTTATTCTCTCAATCACACAGCCCAATTTTTCCCCAATTTACGTTCTCTCTCCTCAACTCATTGTGTCACATGAGGCTCATGTTAATGACACAGAAACCATTCCCTTACCGCTATTTCTTGCACATGGTAGACACTTCATAAACATACATGGAGGAATGAATAAATATCCGGTCACACGCGGAAGGTGAGGGTGGAAGTTGCCCCCTCATCCCCTTCCAGGTATCATTTGATTAATAATAATTCATTCAGTCATTTTCAATAGATACAGAGCCCCTATTTTGTTCCACTAATTTTAGTAAATTAACCCCCACACAACCCTGCCCATTAAGTGTGATGTGTCCCCATTTTCCCTGTGAGGATTTGACACTGGGAGGACTTACCTACACACTCTGTAGGTGACCAGGCTGTACTTCAGGCCCACATCCTTCTCTGAGTCTGTACTCTTCATCACCGCCTACAGTACTACGCAAAGTCTTTGTCATCTGTCCATTTCAGAAGTTATACACGTGCATCACTGTAAACTCGGGGAGGACAGAAAAATAGAAAGAATAAAAGTTTAAGCAGCAAAGACATCTGGAGCTTAACACTTTGGAATATTTTTTCAGATCTCTTTTTCTGCGTATAGATTTCATGGGTCTGGTTTATCGTTGCGTTTTTTTAAAGCAGTAAAGATACAGTATAAGCAGGTCTGTATTCTCACCTAACATTCCACTGAAAGCATGTTCTTCTTTTCTTATATACACTCCATAGCCATCATTATAATGGCTGCAAAGTATTTCTCTCAAAAGGACATATAATCATTTACTTATCATCCCACTGTTCTTGAGCACCTGAATTGTTTTACCTGTGTTTGCTGTTGTAATACTCTGCTGAACATCTTTGTACCCAGAGCTTTAAGATTATTTTCTGAGGCTAATTTTAATACTTTCCTTAGGCTAGTTTCTAGAAGGATGAGATTACTGGGTCAAGGGAAATGAGCATTTGTGAGGCTCTTGAAAATTTAGTGCCAAGTGCATTTCCCCAACAATTTTCCTGTAAAAAAAGGAAAGAGAGAATAGTGGACCGAAGGAGGATAAATGGTTGCCGAACAGCTGACGGCCACAGACAAGAACAAAACAGGGTCTGCCAGCGGGAAAGCTTTACCGTGGACTGAGCTACATCGAAGAGAAGCGATTGCAAGAAGCAAAAAGATGTTTTCTTCTCAGGAGAGAAAAGAACAGCTGTAAATACTTCATGCGGATTAGTGAAAGAGAGATATGTTCAATCACTCTAAAAGCACAACCGGTGTGCTTGCTAAAATATAACACGTGGAAATCTACTCTTACCAAACAAATCACCCAGTCTTTTCCAGTCTGCTACACCTCTGAGCTCCAAGAAAGGAGGCCGGGTTCCAACTTTAGGTCTGTCTCTGAATAGCTGGGCATGTGCTGGCCTCTCTGGGCCTTGGTTTACAGGCCTGCCTTACCTCCCTCCCAGGGCATATTATGAGGATAAGTGAACTCATGGATATGAAATCCTTTGTAAAATTTCAATCCTGTATATGATTTGCTGGTCAAAACTTAATTTCCTATTAATTATCATT
Source organism: Equus quagga (assembly GCF_021613505.1). Lineage (NCBI taxonomy): Eukaryota > Metazoa > Chordata > Mammalia > Perissodactyla > Equidae > Equus > Equus quagga. The sequence goes on along the minus strand of NC_060277.1, from coordinate 77,194,141 downwards.
CATTGTACGAGGACCTTCATGGCTGTACAGAAGGCATCCCAGCATAGTTTCTCAAAAGGTTTTAATATGCAAGCTAACTTTTCTTTGAAATAGGCTTATATCAATGTATGAAAGCGAGATATGCTTAACTTTTACTGGGAAACTCAGATTGTGTAAAGAGAGGCAGACTTCTCCATTCTAAATCTGGGCAGGTCCAGCCTCTGCCCTGTACCCCCCACCTCCAACGCCAGATAAGACAGTGCTGACTCGTGTGCCCCTGGAGCTGAGATGCCCCACATCTGTATGGCTGGGCTAACCTAACCACCGAGGACCTCAGCCACAACCCCCTCCAGAACCTTCAACCCTGAGCCAGCCCTGGAGGCAAGACCACACATGGAGGCCATTCCACTCAGCTCAACAGAGCGCCACTGAACCCCTGCTTGAAAATGATCTTCCTTCTCCTCTCTGGAGGGTTATTCCAGAAAGGTGTTTGGTTCCTCCACTCAGAGAAACCTTAGGAGAATCTAGAGTTTGCAGTCAGTCATTACAATGAAGCCAGGCCTGCCAAGAACACATGTCACGTGGCGTTTGAAACTTTCATGCCTCTTCCCCTCCGCTTCCAGCTGTCATCTTCGCATCCACCTCCCTGGGCAGGCAGGGAGACAACAGGTGTGGAGAGCTGGGAGGGCGCTAAAGGTCATCAAGTTCTTCCCCTTGACTTACAGTTGAGGTGTCAGGGTCCAGAAAGATGGTGTCATACTGCCCCCCGTGACCCCAATATTTAGTGTGAAGTTTTCCTAACCTAGTTATTCTCTCACATCAGTGTGTGTCAGAAGCAGAGAGGCAGTGGGCTAAATGCACGTTCCTAGGCCCAACCCCACGCCTACTACATCAGACTCTCTGAAGGGGGGCCCAGGAATCTGCCTTTCTAACAAGCCTCCCAGTAATGCAGATGCACCCCAAAGTTGGAAAATTCCTGAATAGTAAGTAAGACCAGAAGACCCACTTGCTGTTCAATGCCCAGAGCCCTATGTTATGCAGCTGACAGGTCTAATTTAGCCCCTCTCTGGCACTCCTTCCACTTTCTTCTCATGTCCTTACACACACACACACACACATTCCCACTAGACCTGTTGACATTAGGGAGGTAAGGAAACAGGCAAGTTCAAAATCCAGAGAGACCCGAGCACAGTGTGGCCTGGGCCTCTCAACAGATGGTCAGCAGCTTTGGGAGAAGCTCCCTGGCTTCAGAAGGAAACCCCAAGCAGCTGGAGGAGGGCTGAAAACATGGTCAGCTCCTTCCGAGGACGGGGGCTCCCCTGCTCGAAGACACCAGCTCAATGGGGTATTTCGTTCCTACCTAATTTAGTAGCCTACTCTGCTCATTAATTTCTTCCTGAGGGCAATCCCTGATGGGAACTACATCAATTCCCGATGAGTCAGTCGTTGGCCCATAAACTTGATAGGGCAGCCCAGGCATGCAGCATGTGAAGTGGGGACATCAGGCCCTCTGGTACAGGGACGAAGGCAACGGCCAGAGGGTGCGCAGACAGCCCCTAACATGGCTTGAGGGCTGGGAAATAAGGCCTGCCTGTGAGCCCTGGGAACGTGCCCATTCCCCACGGGAGGCTGAATCCCATCTGGGGGGCTGGGAAGAGGTTAAACACCCCTCCCGGATCTGTCAGGAGTGACGGTCAGGCAAACAGCATCAAGCACGTCCGTTTTTAACTTGAAGTCTTTCTACTAAAACTCCCTTCCAAGCTCTGCTGTTAATTTCTGCCTGGATTTTCCAGCACAGATGACTCACACGGACATGTGAGCCTGTGGGGTCTGTGGCCTACAAGAAAGGCTCGGTCGGGTAGACTAGCTAGAGTTTTGAAGGAGGAACCCAGGGATCATCTAGAGAACTGAAGTCTACTCCCACCTCTGCAGCCAACTGCATGACCCCAGGCAAATCACTTGGCCTTTCTGGACCTCAGTTTTCCCAGCTGTCCAATAGATTGGACTAGATTAGTGGCTCTCACCCTGGCTACAGGATGACTCCTCTAAGGAGCATTTGGGCCCCGTGCCAGAACAACTGAACCCTAATCTCTGTGGGGAGTCCAGGGCTTCTGTGGTTTATGCAAGTACCCCCCTACCCCCAGCCCAGGTGATTCTGGTGCAGAGTGTGGGCTGAGAACCACTGCCCCGGGGGATCCAGTTCTGCTTTTCTATTAATTCCACCATTTATCACGGATGAGACAAGACGGAGAGACGATGGAGTAGCCGCTTTTCTTCTGATTCCCATGAAGAGAGGCCGAGGGCAGGAAGGCTAAGACTGTACCATCTGGGATTCGATTTAACTTAGGAATTTCCTGAATAGAAAGAAAAGGATGTTCTGAATATAAAATCAGACAACAAAAGCCTTTGGCTTGAGGTTTCTTAGCAGAAATATGCTGCCAAAGGACAGGAAGGGATTCTTCTCCATGGGGCGCAGCCCGGAGTGCAAGATGAGCAGGGAATCTTGGAGGACCCACGGTCGTCCAGTGATGGCAAGGAAACCTCCCTCCTTCTCTCTGGGCCTGATGATGCTCTCCAAGCACCTTCTCAGGCCTCACAGGAAATAAAGATGCAGCTAGTCCCAGTTCAGCCTCTTGGGGCCGAGCAGCCCCAGACAAGTCCCTCCTGTCTGCACCTCATACTTTCCATTGTACATTGAAGACAGTGTGAGTTAAATAAAATATCCTATTCTGTCAATTCTGAGTCACACATTTAACATCTCTGAAACTGAGGTGGGTCTTGCAATCGATGGCCTCAACATTAATTGGCAGGATATTTTTTTTCTTAGTGGTATGCGAAATAATGGTGCATCTTACAATGGTTAGCATCTTAGCTTTGATGAAATATGGTAATATCCCTGTCCCTTCCAACTTAAACCTTCTAAAAATTCCATGATTGCATGACTCTGTGGCCTTCAGTCCAGACCATCTTTACTCTCAGGGAGTATGTTCGTCAAGTCCTTTGGAGAGGAACTGATTTCTACTAGTTCTTTGCCATTCAGTGTTATCCACAGACCAGCAGCATCAGCAACACCAACACGTCAGACACACCAGCTGGTCAGAAATACAGTCTAAGGCTCTACCCCAGACCTGCTGAATCAGAACCTGCATTTTAACAAGATCCAAACATGATTCTAGGCACATTAAAGTTTGAAGAGCGCTATAATAGTTCACACTCCCCCTCCACCATAAATCTGTTTGCCAAGAACACTCAGCTAGAGCCTTACTATAAATAAGAAGCTCCGTGGGGCTCCATTTCATTTCGTGCTTGCGTACACTGTGAAGAGCGGTTTGTTTGAAGCCTGAAATAAGAAAGAAGACCCTGAGAGGATACATATAGGCACATACTGTTCCTTTAAGAGCCAGAGGTGGGGCAGGTGGATAATGGCAGCTGCAGCCACTCACAGGTGGCAGAATTGGGACTGAGCCTGGACCAGCACCTGTAGCTTCCCCCTACTGCCCTTGCTGACCATGTGACACCTGTCTGTCCCTCTCTTTCCTGGGCCTCACCCTTGAAACGCTCCTTGACCCTCACCCAGAAAACCCATCACCGCATTGGATCCCAGACACCCAATCCAGTCCTGGCTGCTCATCTCTGCCCCTGGACCTCAACTTTATGCCTGTATTTCCCATTTTCTGTGTGCCCTTCATATTTCAAGCCCAGCACGGCTTCCCCAGGGCCCACTGTGCATCCATCCATCATTAATTTGACAAATACTTACCCAGCATCTGCACACCTTGGGAACTCAGAGATACCTGAGACATGGCCCTACCCATGGGGAGCTCACAGTCTGATGGAGGAAGCCAGCCACCATATGAGCCACTGTTTGTAATGCCAGTGCTGAGAGAAGAGAGGCACTGCTGTAGGGGTCCAGAAGAGGGGTTCTCACTCAAACTAGGTAGTCAGGGAAGGCTGCCCAGAGGAGTTGCTGTCTAAACTGGTATGCAGGGAGTGGTAAGCCTTAGCTGGGGAAAAGTGGGAGGAAAGGTATTCCAGGAATCATGAACAACCTAAGAAAAGGTACAGAGGCAAAAAACCAGCTTATAAGCAATTTGTGTTGTAGAGCATAAAGCCTAGATGAGGAAGTGGGAGACAGGTAGGGCTGGATCAAGCAGGGCCTGATAGATCAGGTTGAGGATTTGAGCTTTAACCTTAGGAGTGAGAAGTTCTCAGAAAACTGGCTGACCCCAGAGGTCCTTGGGAAACCAGAGTGACTCTTAGGGAATGAGTAGTCCTGGGGATCCTGAGAGGAAAGTGTGGCAACTGAGCTAATTACTATGGGAGGAGCTTCCCTGCAGTCAGACTAAGTCAGGTGGGCCAGACTGGGTGGGGGGTACCCAAGGCCTCCCTCCACATGCAGCCATCGGTGGCCAACCCCCCCTGCCCAAGGCCGAGCATTTGGCAGGGAGGCATTGCCAGCTGCATAACACAGCCGCTGGATTCTCTCTGTTTGGAGCTTGTTAAACCTATGACTGTAACACCATTGGACCAGCTAGCTGACTCTCCTGCAGCATAGCCAAGGGCGCTGGGAGAGCAATGAGCCACCCCAGCAGCACCCCTGACACCACTTCCCGGGAAAACGCGGGTAGTGAAGCCCTGACCAGGAGCTCTCGTGGGCTTGGTGGAAGGAGTGAACTCGTCCACGGCTGCATGCCGATGAGGGTGGAGCTCCCTGAGCCTGCTGATGGTGTGGCATGAAGGGTGCAGAGAATTCCTTCTGCCCACCCCGCACTAGCCCTGAGGTCAGAGCGTCATGTAACAAGTTGCAAGCCTGCAGACGGCCTTTCGTCCCATGCCCAGGCGTAACTGATCATGTCCATTTCTCATGGGGTCAATAAAAGAGGACATCTTGCCCCAGTTTTTACATCTGAGTGATAGTTTATGAGCCAAGTGACTGAAGTCTAAATAACGAAACCGTGTTTACTTGATAAACGAGGCACCAGAACATGGGAGACACCGCATTTGCTAAACCTGCACCGTAAGCTTTTCTGTAATGATAAATTCTCTCCGGCGTCAGGTGACGCTGAAAGCCATGGGCACCCCTGCGGACAGTCTTCTGAAGAATTGTGGCTCACACAGACACGGCTCAGGAAAAACTCTGAGTATTGATTTCCCTCATATGGCTGCACTGTGTTATCGGTAGAATCATCGAATGCTAAAGCTGGGAAGCCCCGAGACACCATCAGGCACTAGCCCTGCCAAGTAACCTTTCAATTTTGCTTATAGAGAAACTGAGGCCCGGGAAGAGCGGGTTGCCTTGGTAACTGGCTTGGCAGCCATAGAGCCAGGATTGAGCCCCAGCTTTGTGCCAGCCTGGGGGAAGAGAAATTAGTCCCCTGCTTTCCTCCCAAAAAGCTCAAGGAGGCAGGCATGTCAGCCAATAACTACAATAAGGTGCTGCAGGTGCCAGGATAAAGCACAAGCCTGGATGCTGGCGTCCAAAGGTAGAAAGAAGGTATGGAGAAGGCGTCTTGGCAGAGGGACACAAACAGGGCTGTAGGTGGTTGCAGGCTGAGAAGCAGGAAGAACCATCCAGGCAGGGAGGCAGGAGAGCCAAGGGGGAGAGGCTGTGAGAGCCTGATGGTGTGGGGAAAGATGAGACAGGAAGGTGGATCACGGAGGATCTTCTGAAGAAAAGGAGCTTGGATTTCATCAGGGAAGATGGCAACATGGTTGGGTCTGCGTTTTAGGATTCTGCGTTTAGGATCAAGCAGGGGTCAGATTGGAAGGGGGAACATCGGTGGAAGAGGGGCCAGTTAGAAGCCTGTTGGAATAGTCCAGGAGGGAGCTGATGAGAGTCTCAATTTGTTGAGAAAAGGGGACACTTGTGTTGATGTGGGGAGATAGAATTGGATTGCTTACCCATCCAGCGGAGGCTAAAGGAGATGGAGGATGGGTTGAGGTCCTCTTATAGAAAGACCGTGTCTGTCCCTCCAACCCCTAACAGGAACAATTTATCAGGTCTAAAATTTAGAATCCATATATCCAATGTTCTTCAAGTCATAAGCTGAATGTCCACACAACAGCTATCAGAAGTGAGTTAGAGTATACTATCTGGTTCATAGAAGCCACTCTGCTAATTCAGGATAAACTGCCACCAGGGATTTTGTTAAATTTGAGGATTAGAATTCTGTTAAATAAAGCATTGCCTGTTGTAGACAGGAGAAGCTAACTGCTATAGCAATCAACCCTTAAAAGTGAGTGGTTTGACCCTCTAAAGCTTTATTCCTCATTCATGTTGCAGTACACTGCAATTGGCAGTGGAGCTCTGCTCCATGCGGTCATTCAGGGAACTAGTTTTCTCCCATCTTGTGGCTCTGTCCTCCTCTAGGACATCTACTCTTAATGACTTCAGCCAAGGAGCCCCACATCACTTCCACTCACATCTCATTGGGGAAACAAGCCACACATCCCAGCTAGAGGCAAAGGCAGCTGGGAAAGGCAACCAGCTCAGGGGGAAGATGAGAACTCCAGTACTGGAGCACTCGTGGTCTCTGCCACATTGCCCTGGTTTATCTGTGCAGTGGAATGACAGTTTAGCACACGCCATTTTCTTAATGAAGATGCTCTGGACACTCACTGGAGCTCGGTGGGCAGGATTTGCCCAGCCATCGCTGATCCAAAGACCACAAACAGGCAGAGGTGCCGCATACACTGGCAGTCACTGAGCACAGATCGTGTCCTGCATCCTGTGCCCTGGCCTCTCCACCCTGAGCAGAGGGCTCGGCTCTCCACCTGCCTACCTCCCCAATGCCAGGAGCTTCCTGTTCTCCACATGTTCCTCCTGATAGATGGCTCTTCCCTTCACACCCGCAGGAGACAGAGGCTCTAAAGCAGTTGTCAAGAATTACCGCAGCCCAGAGAAAGAATGGGGAGAACGAGAGCGATTCATCAAGAAGACTTACAAGCCGATTGGGCAACTTGTGATCAGAGCTGTTTAGTTACCCAAAGGGATAGCAGGATAAATTACAGCCAGAAGAATTAACAATTACAACCTTGGCATCTTACATTGTGAAGGCTCATTCCAGTCACCTGTCACTGGGCTTTTAAAGTTTAGGGGAAAATGTTTGGGGGTGCCTGACTCTGCATTTATATCTTGCTTTAAACAACTGAAGGATGGGTTCCTGGGAAAGAGGGCGAGACAGATATTTATAAATGAAATGTTTTCCCTAGGTTACTCTTTCAGACCTATTTTTTGCCCCAATCCTATTTGATTTCTAGCAGGTATCAGCTCCTGCTCCTGGCTTTCCATAACACAGGCTCTATTCTTTCTCTCTCCCTACTAACGTCACTGTCCAGTAGTTAATGATTCATAAACAGGCAAGGCAGCACGCCTATGTAGCTGCCATTTAAAGGACCCTGGCTAAGCAATTTGTAAAAATCAGAGATCCTTGAATAATTAAAACAACCACTGTCCTGACTCTAGGTGGAGTGAATTTTACAGACTGGATTTTCTTAAGGCAAACAAAATTTTCTAGGCTCTTTTGCCAGTGACAAAGGACAGGATCTCTACTATTTGGAGCACCCACCATATGTCATGTAAACAACATATTGGATTCTGTTTATATATTATCTGATAAAAACTCTTCAAGGCAAAGAATAAAATTCCTGCTTCACGCAGAAGTAACTGATATTCAAAAAGGTTCCATAATTTGCCAGGGTCATCAAGCTAGCTAGCAAGTGGGGAAGCTGAGTCTCAAGCTTAGAATGTCTGGACTCCAAACCCGTGATTTTTTCTACTCCCAACACAACCCCCAGGTAAGGCGCCCACCTGTGGGCTTCTCTGGAAGACCCCTGAGATAAGCCATTTCATCAGAATCTTTAAAAAGCTCCCAGGAAAGGACAAAAGTTGAGTCCACAGGGCTGTGGACAGTGTGATGGTCAACTTGGTGTATGGGGTCATCCCGCCCCTTGCAGATGCCCGGGCAGTAACCTAGAAAGAGAGCTGGATGGGGCAGAGACAGCTGGTTCAGCGTGGAGCAGGAGCAGCAGTCAAAAGTCTTGGGTTCTTGTCCAAACCCTGCCTCTGACTTGCTAGACGATCTCAAGCAAATCATTTTGCTTCTGTGGGCCTCAGTCTTCTCATCTGTAAAATGGTGATGCTGTGGCTGTCTCGCATTGAGATTCTCCATCAATGGAGCATCCTGAGCCATGCAGGAATCTCTGTTTGGGTCTCTGATGATGAATGGGTTCTGCCAGGGACAGCGGCCACCACCTGGGATCAGATAAGGAGGGCCACCTGGGAGAGGAGACCAAAGGATAGGGATGCAGGGCTTCAGCCTCAGACTGTCCACATCTGAATCCTGACTCCACCACTTACCAGCAGTGAGATCTTAGGCAAGTCTCTGCACTTCCCTGCCTCAGTTTCCGCATCTGTATAACAGGGATAATAATAGTCCCTAGTGCATGCTTAACGTATGCAAAGGGCCTGCGCCGAAGGGTGTCAGTCCAGGCTTTCTCCCTCCCCCACCCTCTCACCTTCTATCGTGATGGGATAGGCTATTCTCCCCACACCAAGCAAGGGGGTTGAGGGCCGTGGAACAATCCCAAGGAGCCTGGCCAAGAGCTGGAAGGGGGATTATTTGTTCCTCTTTGAAAGGCGAGCACCTGGGACTTCCTCGTGGTCTGACAGTTTGCATGTGCTCACCTGTGATGTTCCAGACTTGCAGGGGAAGGCTCACTTCAAAGACCACTTTATCAGAGCTGTAGGGGAGACATCTGAGCATTTTGTAGTTAAGTCAATATTGCTAATGATTTCTTCCAGACGCTCGAAGCATCTGAGTTGGGGAAGAGGGAAGAGAGATAGGCAGCATAACATTTCTGAGCACCAACTATATGACAGACCCTGTGTATACATTGTACGCGTGTGGTCAGTCCCTCAGGGACCATGGACCCTAATTTACCTTGCTGAGTTCAGGCCACCTCTTCCTTTCCCCTCTCCTTCCCGTTTGCCTGTCCTCTCTTCCTTCGGGACTTCTGTAGCTTCTCATTCATGTTCTGCTCTCCCAGCAGGCCTCATTGTGGTGGGGGCTGTGCTGTCTCTCCATCTCCTGCTTTCAGGAGGTGTTGGATTCGAGAATGACCGTGGTGAGACTGTCTCTGCTCCTGAGTCTTTTTGGCCCAAAGGCTTGTGGCAGGTAGACATATAGAGTTGGATCACTTTTTCCTTTCCAGTGAAATAAATGGTTTTTCAATTCAAAAAAACATGTGTAAAGCATACAGTATAATATGTGTACTTTGCATGCATTCATTATACATGTTAACTTTGCAGATAAGGACACTGAGGTCTGTAGAGGGGGTGTCATGCACCCATGGTCATCCAGAGCCAAGATATGATACTAAGTCTGATCAACGCCAATCCAGACTGTGGTCTCCTGGGAACACAGGAGAGGGGATGCTGCCAACCCATTTTGCCAACCAAAGGCTGACCCCTCTTCCCTAATGTCTTCAGCACAGAGGTGCCTACTACTGGGAGGCAGCAGGGGACCAAGGAGTGGCTCTCCGTTTAGATCTGTGCTCTGGGGGATTTTCCCAGCAGCCACATCCAGTATGAAGAGAACATCAGCAGAGGGCTTCCTGGGTCATTCACATCATCTTAGTCATAGCCCAGGTTGGGCTTCAGGTCTTCAGTGTTTACTTACTGCCATTTTCTTCCCTAACCTTCCCATTGGGTTCAAGAAGCCTAGCCCCGATCCTTGGGACCAGCAGGGGCAGCAGGGACCAGGAGACATTGTCCAGCAAGGCCAAGAGCTCAGGCATAAGGAATCTTTGCTCTTCCCCACCCCGTTGGGGGAGGACATTTCTGGAGCTCCTGTTATATGCCAAAGGCTGTGGTAAGTGCCTCAGTCTCCATGCTACTGCATTGAATACTCCCTCAAGCCCTGTGAAGTAGAGATAATTATCCCCATTGTGCAAATGAGAAAACCGAGGCCCGAAGATATTTTAAAACTCGCCCATGGTCCCATAGGAAGTCACAACAAGAGCTGCCATTTATTGTGCACCTGCAGTGTGCCAGGCACCGGGCTGAGCCCTCTCAGGCATGAGCTCATTTACTGTGTTTCATCGAATTGAAGACAACAACCACTGAAAGGGTCAGTATTATTTTATGTGCCGGTAAGAAGGAAGAACACTACCAGTTGAACTCTAGCACAAGGCTAAGAGGCCACTGATGTTTGGATGTGGGAAAATGTGTATTTCGTAACCAGTGAAATATAGACATTCTCATAACAGTAAGATATGTGCTCCCAATTTACAGATGGGGAAGCTGAGCCAAAAAGTGACATGGCTAGAACCCACTCTCAGGTCAGCCTGAGTCCAGAGCCCAGCACTGCCCCCAAGTGTTGACTGAGTCCCTGCCATGTTCCAGTGTGCTAACACATCTCGTTCAGTCCCCACAGAAAACCTGTGGGGTGGCCCTGGTGTCCCCCTCTTAGAGCTGAAGGAACAGCTGAGAATTAGAATCCAGACCTGCCCAATTCCGAAGTCCACTCTTTTTCTTATAACATCTCCTGGTACACCGCCTGCCCCTTCCTGCCTCTGTAATCCCCAACCCATCTTTTCCAGGGGCCCACGTGGTGTCCCGTGTGGACACTGACGTCGCTCCATTGGGCCTCCACTGGGAAGAGGAGAGTGGATGTCTTTCTCAGGAGCCGGTCCCTAACAGGTACAAATGACTCTCAACTCCCGAGGCTAGTGGTGTATTGATCTTTCCATAGCAGTCCTTCCAAATGGCCAAAGCATTCAAGATTACGTCTACAAAAGGACAGCATTGCCCATTTCCCTTCACAGTGGTTCAGGGATGCACCCCGCAGACTTTGTAACTATCACCAGCAGACATATAAGACCACCAGCTCAGCCATATGAAATTGGAATCGTTTGGTGGAAAAGAAAGCTTTTTCAAGGTTGTAAAGTACTCTGACCTGTGTAAGAAATGTGGCCAGGTGTGCCGATGATGGTGACACTTCTAGGGATGGTGGCAAGGAAGCCACAGTTTGACACAGTGATAGACAGGCTTTCAAAATTATAATGGGCCCCCAGGAATATTAATTATTTGGGGAAGGAGGGAGCCCAGTGTGGTATTATCAACAGCCCAGATACAAAGCAGATACCTCTCTTTGGAAGTTGAATGCGAGTCTAGTTGGTGTCGTGCTGAGCCAGAAAGATCAGACCTGAGAACTCCAGAGAGTTCACCCCAGAGACTTAAGCAGCTCGAGAACAGGAACTTTCGATTCCACATCTCATCCTTCCAGTATCTTCACATGTTTTATGCCTGTAAACGTCCACCATGCCCCCACTGAAAAGCTACGGGAAGTGGGTAATAAAAGATGAATTTATGGCAACTGCTCGGAGCAACTGCTGGGCCATCTCAGGCTCGAGGCATGCGAGCCTTACTGCCTGGTGTCACAGGCCCAGGGAGGAAAGTCATCCGGGCTCCTGACCGCGGGCTGCAGGTTCAGTTCCTCTCTGGGGGCCTTGCACAGCAGCCATGGAGTCCCAGACGGAGAAGGTAGCTGTGCTCATTCTGATGCCCTCGCTGGGCTTTCAGAGGCCTCCTGGGGGAGTGTTGGGTGTGGAGTTGTTCAAGTGCTGCTGCCCGACCCCACCTGGAGAGTCGCCATGAAGATTAGCTGAAGGGGCTCAACAAATATCCCATCCTTCCTCATTCGGCGCTAAGACCTGAAGTGTGGTGCTGGGTCAGCTGAAAACCCTTCTACCCGGCTCAGAATCTGTCCTCGGGCCTGTGGAGGGCTTAGGTGGGGTGAGGAGATGGGATGGCAAGTGGCCCCAGGTGAGGACAGGAGGGCTGCAGAGGTCAGAGCTGGGCAGGCTTGCCCTCTGTTCAGCCCACCCTACACCCAGCACCCACTCACTCACACTCCCAGCCTGGGCAGGAGCCACCTGAGACGATGGGCCACTCCTACCAACCCCACCCCACCAGATATGTGGAAGGTGGATTCTGAATGGTGCCAAAAGCCAAAACTATAGAAAATGTATTGAGGTGTGCTCCGCTTTAAGAAAATCCGTTAGGTGGACATTTCAGCCTGGACCCACCTTCCATTTCAAGTATACCCATTGAAAATGCAAGGTCATAAATGGCCCCCATTTCAAAAGAGATTGTGAGCAGAGGCCAATCTGTGCCCCTACAAACACACTCCTGGTGCCACCTCCAACCCTGCCCCGCCCACACATACTGGAATGTCTCCATTGCAATGTAAAGGTTACATATGTTCAGGGGAAACAGTGAGATGGCTGGGGTTGAAGCTAGATGGCTGCCCAAGGGGCACAGGGAAGCCCCAGGTGGGACTGCAGTACGGCAAGACAGTGCTCAAGGCTGCCAGGAGCACTCTCTCGAGATGACGTTCACACCTCAGTCCACGTGAGTGGAACCTCCTCTGATTGTGCAGTACACGCCCTGCACAGCTGTACACAGCAGCTCTGAGATAGTCCAATTTAGCCTAAAGAGAGGTCAGTCCTGCTGGCCTCTTTTGGACTCCTCAGTTGATGGTGCTGGAGGGTGGAAGTTGGACTGAGGGATTTTCTTAGAAAAATGCAAATGCAACCAAAAAAAAAAAGAAAGAAGAGGAGGAAAAGGAAGAAGAAGGGAAGAGGGGCCGGCCCCGTGGCTGAGTGGTTACGTTCACATGCTCTGCCTCAGCGGCCCAGGGTTTCACCGGTTCAGATCCTGGGTGCAGATATGGCATCACTCATCAGGCCATGCTGAGGTGGCGTCCCACATAGCAAAGCCAGAAGGACCCACCACTAGAATATACACGTATGTACTGGAAAAAAAGGGAAAAAAATGCAGGGCAGAGATGTGGTCTGGAATCTAAATGGCCATTTCATGAGAGCTGGGAATGTGGGTCAGAGAAAGAGGCCGGGAGAGTCAGGACCCCCCAGTACTATCTCATGAGGACCCCACAGCACTAAGTCAGGGGGACAACACGCCTGGGTCCTGGACAGGAGGAGACAAAGCGACACTTAAGGCAATAGCCCAGCCCAGGGCTGAAGGGACTGAAGATGACCCGAGGCTCTGAAGGGTGAAGAGCCTGACCCACGTCAGCCTGTGAATCAGTGGCCACACCAGGCCTGTGTGTGACTCCAAGCCCACTCCTCTGGGTGAGACCGCCCACCCCCCAACCTGCATCCCTGCAACACTTCCCCTCCCCCTGTTTGAACCAGCAAATCACACACCAAGGCAATTTGCTGAGAGCACACTGCAGCGCTGACAGCACTTGCCCAAGAAATTGTGTCCAGATGAAGCTGTGGCTATAATGGCGCGTCGGCATGCACAGACACACGGAGTGCGTCCTTCTGCCGAGGCAGCTCTCACACTGGGGAGTGGAAGGGAGGACGTGAATTTAGAGAGGCTGGTACCTGCTAGTGATGTATGTTCGCTGCATGGGTGGGAGTCACAGTAATAATCATGGAGAATGTTTCAGTCATCCCGTTGGTCCGGTGGTGGGGCTGTTCCCTCGGCACTGAGCACCCAACCTGATACTCACCCATGTGCCCGCCTGGCTGCACTGCTTGGGGCTCCCCCTCCAGGCCAGGCCTCTCTATACCTCTGTGCCTTTGTCTGAGCAGTTCCCTTGACCCAGAACACCCTTCCATTCCTGATCTGCCTAATGAATCACAGAGTCTTTCTAGACTCGGCTCAAACGTAACCAGTCCCCTCCATAAAGTCTTTTCTGACCTCCCCCCACTTCAAGTTGGTCTGGCCATGCCCTCCTCAGTGCCCCGACTATTTCTGTACGTTGTTACCCCATTATAGCACTTGCTTAGTTATGTGCATGTCTGTTCTTTCTAGACTATAAGCCCCGTGGGCATAGAAACCACATCTTATTCACCTTCATCTCCTCAATTCCTAGCAGTGTTCCCGGAACAGATTAGGTGCTTAATAAATGTTTATTGGACA